>NC_048298.1:187411308-187672246 GCF_013100865.1 Trachemys scripta elegans
GCTTCCCCCCCCCCCGCCCGGGGAGCTGTGCGGCAGCTCCCTGCCCCAGCTAACCTCTGCTCCGCCTCCTCCCCGAGCATGCCATTGCTGCTCCACTTCTCCCGCCTCCCAGGCTTGCGGTGCCAATCAGCTGTTTGGTGCCACAAACCTGGGAGGGAGAGAAACAGAGCGGGGCGGCGTGCTCAGGAGAGGAGGAGGAGCAGAAGTGAGCTGGGGTGGGGAGTTCCCCTGCGTGATGCCCCCACTTATTTGCTGCAGGCGGCCCTCCCCGCGCCCCCCTGCCCCAGCTCCCTCCGCCTAAATGCCAATGATGACCAGGGTAACCGAAGATCCGGTGGCTGCCGAAGAAAATGCCGCCCCCCAAATGCTAGCGCCCTACGCGACCGCCTAGGTCGCCTAATAGGTTGCACTGGCCCTGCATGTAGCATCCTTTTGAGTCACCTGCCCCAGAGGCGCCGACTTCCCCGGTTCCCGGGGGGTGCTTGATCCCCGCTCTGCCCCAGACCCCACCACCACTCTACCTCTTCCCACCCCTACCCCACCCTGCCCCTCCCCTTCCTGTCCCTGCTCCTTCCCCAGCCCCAGTGTCTCCTGCACACCGCTGAACAGCTGACTGTGGTGGGTGGGAGGCGCAGGGAGGCAGGGGGAGGTGCTGATAGGTGGGGTTGGCCGGGAGGGCTGGTGGGGAGGAACTTATCAGTGGGGCTGCCAATGGGTGCTGTGCTGGAGCACCCACAGAGTCGTTGCCTACAATCTGCCCAGTCAACAAGTCAGCCTTTTTATCCTTCTCCTAATAACTCCAAACACTTGTCTGTGCTGGGAGAGAGATGGAAGCCTTGCCCCCACCCATCTACAAGGATCCTCATCCCAGGCGCTTAAAGAAACAATGGGCTGGGATAGCCCCATACCTTTCCTCTACCTGACACCAACTGCTCTTCAGGACCATCTTTCTCTCTTCCAATGACGACTTCATTTGTTTCCCCAGACACATGGAACAGGTAACTACCTCCTCTGGCCTTAAACGGCCAGTATGCCATTAAGTCATAATGACGGGTGGACAATACTGGGGGCAGGTGAAGATCGAGAACCAGAGGAATTGCAATGACTCAATTCTGGTAGCTACACTCCCCTGTGGAAGTGGTGCAAGGGGCTGCACCACCTTATTGTAGCCAGGAGCAGCAACCATGGTAGGAAACATGTTCTTGGGCTTTGACCCAAGTATGAGAGGTGGACTTTGCTTCCCAAACCCTAACCTTGTCATTCACATAACACCTGATTATTTAGGCTTGTTGCAGGCGAAATGAATCTCATCCATGGCAAACAGACCATATAAAACTTCTCACGCAGAAGCATTTTCAAGTTATGAAGTGGATGTTGAGGGCCTGGACTGGGTTTGTTTCTGAGACTCTGAAAATTTGGTGGACCGAATAATGGTGATGACTTTGTCATCCCAAAACCAAACCTTTTTTTCTTCACACACATGCCTCCTGCCTTTGAGAATTGCCACTGAATTCTTGTTTATCTCAAGTATTTTATGTTAATTTAATACTGATAGAAATGCCAGAGGATTCTGGACATTGAATTCTTCAATGTATCCACAAAACAGATCAGGTTTTCAGCTGTCAGGAGCAACAGTGCCCAGCTACTTGATAGCACTGGGACTAGCTCCCTAACAGTGTGCAGCTGAAGTAGCCCTTCCACTAAGCAATGAGTGTGACCTCTGACCACAATAGTATGAGAGGTCAATAGCATAAGAGGTAGCATGATCGAATGAACTCAGAGACTAATCCTAGCACTCACAGTCACTCCATCTGTGGCCTTTGTTGAGTCACAGATGCCAACACTTGGGTGCCTAATTGATTTTCAGATCTGGATGCCTAAATTTAGGCCTTTAAATCCAGAGATGGAATTTGAGGTGCCTAATTTTATACATCCAGAGCTGAACATTTTGGCCTTAACTAAGGCCAGTCACAAGTTTTGCACCAAAGCAGTTTTCTGAAGGAAAATTGAGTTTTAGACTAAATGAAAATGTGTAGAAAGTGCCTGCTTTCCACAGCAAAATTTCACTTTTGGTTTAAATTTCCTGTAGGAAAAAAAATTGTTTTCCTAGCTCTAGCATTAACATTTCTGTGCCTCTGTTTCCACATCTGTAAAATGGGGATCATACTTTTTATCTTGCTGATGGGGGTTGGGATAAAGAAGTAGTTACTGTTTATAAAGTTCTATATACGTGGTTTTAATAGGGGATAGGAAAGGGTATGTACACAGAAGGTGTTAGCAGCTAGGAAGAGAGATGAGAAAAAAAGCTGTTCATTCTTCTCTCATTTTCTATGCTTTTGTCTTTCCTTTGGCCTTTGCTTCACTTTCTCCTCTGCTCCTTTTTCTCTCTTTCCCTTTGCATCTGTGTTCTCCCCCCCCTTTCTCGGCTTCATTTATTCAGTATCTATCACATCATTCTTGGCCTTTGTCTAGCGATTGCCACATCACCACCCCAAATAGCCTACCCAGTGCTTGCCTGTAGTATGAGAAGGGGAGCAGAAACATGGGCTCTGGCGTCACTCCTTCCCCAACCTCCCCCACTCCAGTTGGCAGCTTCCTCCATATAGTGATAAGATAACTGCAGTGCCTGTAGGGCCCTCACTCATAGCAACACCCAGAGCACTGCATTCACCAGGTGGCTTGGGGGGAAAAACCTTGCCCTTCAACACACGGGTTCTGAGTTTTAATCCTCTTCTCTGGAGTTGTGTGTTCTGCGCACATTAGTGCTCTTGACCTGCCTTTTGCTGGTGATCCTCCGCATGGCTCCATTTGTATGTTGGGGAGGGCTGGCTTGAGGACTCCTTGGAAGGCAAAGTGGTAACATTATTGTTTAACAGACCCATGAGTAGCCCCAAGGGCATATATGTGCTCATCCAGCCTGCTGTCAGTTTCTCCAATTCAGTTGGCTGACAGCTCCTTCAGGTGACCAGCCCACCAGGGCTTACCAAAATCAGCACAACAGGAAGTAGCCATGACAGTTAGGGCATTTCCCTAGTTCCTAGGGACCCTAGAGTTACCCTGTTTGTTTACAATACCTGCCATTGTGTGGATCACTCACATTCAAGCAGAGTGTGGTGAACAAGAGCTAGTTAATTTATTGTTGAATGTGGCAAACTGTTTTGGAAGCTTAGAAACAAGGTTAAGGCCAGTCCTGGCTGAGACTGCTCCTAAGTAGGCCAGTCAGTACTAACCGTGCTGTTGGGTTTTGTCACATAGAGGTCTTTCACTATGGTCTAGACTGAAACTATTACTTAACATAAGCTGTTCTACAACTGTCACACCTGATTAGGACTTATGGTCACTACTGAACTGGGTCAGATTCTCAGACAATCCTAAAGCAAATGGTGTGACCTAATAGAAAAACACTGAACTACGACTCAGGAAACTTGGGTTCTATTCTCAGCTCTACCATTGGCCTGCTGGGTGACCTTGCATAAGTCACGGCACTACTGTGCCTCAGTTTCCCCATATGGAAGTATGGCCCTCCTTTGCCAAACAATTTGAGATCTGCTGCTGAAGACTGCTATATGGGAGTTAGGTATTATTAATAAATACATTTAAGTGTCCCTTAAAGATCTGGGAAGGATGAAATAAGAAAAATCTCTTTATTTTAATTTATAAAACACTAATTTAGTAGGCATTATCACTTGCCCTTAAACCAATACCGGGACAAGAAGGATTACCCTAAAATAAACTATATAAGCAAAATGGACATTTTTCAGAGGTACATTTGAGTATGATCTCATAACCCATAAAACTATTCTGGAATTTCTGGGAGGGATACAAAGCTTAGTTATTACAGACCCCACCCCACTCATGAAGATACTGTACTTTCCATTCTCTTTAAAAAGGTCTAATGAAGGATGATATAACTCCATATAAGCCCTTCATCTTACCATATTTTGTTAAAGAAGTGATAGTCCTTTGGCGGCTGTGACAATCCATCCTTTCCCCACATACATAATAAAGTAGGAAGAAGAATCATAAATTGATTTAAATGAAAAACAACACTTGCCTGGTCAAATAGCGTAAAACATGGATGTTCCGTTTTCAGTTAGCCAATCAGGGCTGCCCAGAGGATTTCGGGGGCCCCTTCCATAAAAAAAAGGGGCAATACTATAGAATACTATATTCTCATGGGAGCCCCTGTGAGGCCTGGGGCAAATTGCCCCACTCTCTTCCCCCCCCCACCCCCCGGGCGGCCCTGTAGCCAATAGGCCTGGGAGGGATAAAAAAAAAAAAGTTTAGTGACACACAAGTTAGGGTACCATGAAAAAGAGTCATTCATGGGCATAAAATTACAAGTTTCATTGATCTGGCTCAGAGTTCTATTATAAACTGAAATTCATCTCTTTATCTAAGACTTGCACTCTGTATGAGGCAGATCCTGCCACCTCCACCCTGCCCCCTAAAGCAGATAGCTCTGAGGTCAGTAGACCCAATACAGTTCTTCTACAAAGATAAGGCAGGGTTTCAGGAGCCCATACAGAGGTGTAGCCTGAATGCTATGGAACAGACTCTTGCGAGATGCCTATCATGCTGTGGTGAGAAAGGGAGGAACAGGATTATGCAGATCCTGTGGAGGGAATTGCAGCAGGATTGGAGGCTAGGCTCTAATGATACAGTGACAGGAATGGAGCTGCCCTGATGCTACACCAAGTCCTTAGCTCTGGCACTCTCCTGCCATCCCCTCTTTCCATCCCTGAAAAGAACCCCAGCACAAACCCTGTATATTCCAGTGGTGAAACAGGGTTATAGATACCATACAGCTCTGATTTCTGCTTTACTTCTGTAGGACACCATAGCTTTTTCAACATGTGTGACCTGTCATTCATGGCCCATATCATGCAAACACATAGGCATGTGTGTAACTTTAGGCCTGGTCTACGCTAAAAAGTTAGGTCGACGTAAGCCACCTGCATCCACCTAGTTGTGCATGTGTCTACACTTAAATTTGTCTCCCACTGATGTAAGCACCCCATTACAGCGATGCAGTAACACCACCTCCCTGAGCAGCATTGAACCATGGTCGATGTACTGAGATTGACACAGCATGAGTGTAAACAGTGAGTTGCTTATGTCTACCCTACCAGTTCTCCAGCAGCTGTCCCCCAATGCCCAAACATTGAGCACTCTAGTCACAATTGTGATCTCACTGCCCAGGGGCACAGAGACCTGAATCCCTGCCCCCTTTGCCTCTTTAAAGCTCCACAAATTTTTTTAATGCCTTTTCCTGATTGCCCAGCTTGGCAAGCACGCCTAGCAACTCTCCATTGTTGTGTGTAACTGGCCAGCTGACCATGCTGGCTACGCACTCCAGACACACTGCTGCTTGTAGTAGACAGGAAATATTGGATCTCCTGGGCCTGTGAGGAAAACAGGCTGGTCAGGCACAGCTCCACACCAGTCATAGAAACATCAACATCAACAAGCAGATTACTCGGGTGATGCAAGTGAGGAGTATGACAGGAATCAGCAGCAGCACAAGAAACCAAAGGAACTGCATCAGGCATACCAGCAGGCCAGGGAGGCCAACAGTGAATCCAGTGTTGAGCAACAGATCTGCTATTTTTACAAAGAGATGCATGCCATACTTGGCAGAGACCTACCATCATCCCGGGTACTTCTGAGGAGTCCAAACCACAGGGTCCTTGTGTGAACAGTGAGGACAGGAGAGGAAAGGGTGGAGGATGGGGGACATGCGACTGGGGGGATGGGTCCAGCTATGCCATGATCCAGGACCTGTTTGAGACTCCACAGCAGTCCAGTCAGTTCCAACAGCTGAGCACAGGCAAGCCCGATGCAGGGAAAGGATTTTAGGGTAAGCATGTAATTGTATTTCCTATTACAATGATGTACCGATGGCACCCCCAACTTAACAGGGGGCAGCTTCTGACTTTTCGTTAATTTACTCAAACTAGAAGAGGTAGTAGTATAACAAAGAAGGTAGCATTATCATTGGCTTTCATTGCCCGGTAGAGTTAAACAAAGGGGGCCATGCAGAGTAGTTTGATTATGTTCACAGGGATGTCCATTGAATCCGCCTCAGAGATTGCAATGAAATTTTCAAGGAGGTACTCTGCAAACCTCTCCTCCCTAGAAACCTTCTGGCTTGCCTTATTTCTTCCTTCACAGCAGGACACATTCCCACTCCAGTCAGTAAGAACTTCAACACGCACCATTTCAGTACACAGGCTAGCAGCATTCAGACCTGGGCGACTTTGGGACATCAGCAAATCACTACTGCCTGTGAAAAAAATGGTGTCACCATTCAGTGCCATTGCCCTAGACTCCTAATTTCATGCAACCGAGCAATTCCCTCCTTATTTCCCTCGCCCCTGGTGGGCCATACTCGCCACGGCTGGTGCTGCAAAGCAGCAGTGGCAATAGGCATGGCTTGTTTAACACTTTAGGGTTGCAAAGGAAGGGAGTTCTGAATCTTAACTTTCACTTTCCGTTGTGACTATGCTGACAATGGTACCTCTCTGGGTTTTATTTGTAGCTGCTGCTGTAGCAGCAGCCTTCCCTTGCCACATCAGTGGAACAGCAGTGACAGAGAAGGAGGAGAAAAGAAGTCTTGGGATGACATGTTCAGTGAGATCCTGCAAGGCAGTGTTGCAGAAGATCATGAGCAAAGGACCTGGAGGGTGAATACTGAAAACTCTATGGAGAAGTAAAGAGCAGACAGGAGAAAGGCCCAGGAGTCCCAGCAGGAAAAGGAGAGGAAGATGCACCAGGACATAATGGAGCTTCTCCAGCCGCAAACACAGGTGCTGCAGACTCTTGTGAACCTACAGGTGAAACAATCGCAGGCTCACCTCCCTCTGCAGCCCATGGCCAGCTCCATTACAGCACCTCCCTGCAGCCCCCTCCTCAACATTCCACATGGCATCAGCAGCCACATCCCTACCCCTACCACTCCACCCCAGGGGACATTAAGGACAACCACAGCTTCACATACACTGATCTGTGAAAGCCACGGTTGCTATATGTGTAGGTAAAATGGAGATGAATGCTCTTGCCCCTTGTTAAGTTCTGTTCCAGGAATTCATTAAGCTTTTAATGTATTTGCTTTTAAATTGCACCTCTTGGTGTGCTGGTTTTGTTACTGAATAAAATTCTATTATTTGGAAAATAATTCATCTTTATTAGTTCACAACATATGCTGCAAAGTGCAGTTCTGAAAGCATCTACTTGTTACTGTACAGTGTGAAAATTCATAGGATCAGTAACACACACAATTATCATAAATGCACAGCAAGCACAGCAAAATTAATAGGTGCATTGACAGTGTTATGTCCATAGATGTACACCAAGCACCACACAATTCCTAACAGACCATATCGGCCAGTGCTCATTTCTCACGCCCAGACGCAGTGCCCCATCATCTGCAGCTGCTCAGTGAATGCCAACAACAAGCTTGAATTGGTTCTCGCTGTGTCCCACGGCAATCTGTCCTCCATGAAATCATCCCATTGCCTGCTAATTTGGTTCTTCTTACAGCTCTGCAAATACTGGAGGATCGTGTGTCCTGTGCTTGCAACACTTATGACAATAGTGCAGAGCTGTGCAGGCTCCATGCTTCTGTCAGAGATGGAGGACAGCAAAGAGGGTTATGCAGCTGCATAGGATTTTTAAAAGAGGCGTGAAATTTATGGGATAGAGATGACATTATGAGATGGAGATAGTTTTATACTGGGAGGTTGGCCCCTTGCTCCCAGTCACCCCAGCACAACTCGTTTCTGCCCCACTTTGCACTGCCAAAACTTCCCAAAAGTCAGTGTGCTGGACAATGGTGGGTTGCACACTGAGAGGCCTACCCACGGTGCACCACACTGTGCATAGACAAGCACTTCTGGTGAGTGTACACAGTGCGGATGCAAGGAGCCAAGTATGCACGCACAAGCAATATACTAAGGCCATGTCTACACTAGAGACCTCACAGCGACCCAGCTGTACTGATGCAGGTGCACCACTGTAAGATCTCCCATGTAGCCGCTCTATGCGGAGGGAAGAGAGTGTTTGCAGGATTGAGAACACAGTAACTAAAACTTTATTTCATATACCATTACACTTATGACACAAATCAATAAACAACAACAAAATTCAAAATTAAGGATGACACCGATCAGCTCCCAGATTTGCGAGGCAAGAAAAGAGATTTGACTCATTGTAATTCTGAATTTCTGGTTTTGAGTTGATTTAATCCCAAATTCCACAATATTTAGATTTCCTGAGCCAAATTTTGCTCTTACTGAGCCCTTTATAGGAAGGTCTCCTTCTGACCCACCAGGATCTGTAATCTGAGCCCTGGTCTACACTACGAGGTTAGGTTGAATTTAGCCGCGTTAGGTCAATTTTATAAGCAATGCGTCTACACAAGCAACCCTGTTCTGTTGACCTAAAGGGCTCTTAAAATCAACTGCTGTACTCCTCCCTGGCGAGGGGAGTAGCGCTAAAATTGACCTTGTTGGGTCAAATTTGGGGTACTGTGGATGCAAATCGACGTTATTGGCCTCCGGGAGCTATCCCAGAGTGCTCCAATGTGACCGCTCTGGACAGCACTTTCAACTCCGATGCACTAGCCAGGTACACAGGAAAAGCCCCAGGAACTTTTGAATTTCATTTCCTGTTTGATCAGCATGGCAAGCTCAGCAGCACAGGTGACCGTGCAGTCCCCCCAGAATTGCAAACTAGCTCCAGCATGGAGTGAATGGGAGACACTGGATCTGATTGCTGTATGGGGAGAAGAGATTGCTTCTATGATCAGCTGCATGGCATTCTAGGGGAGGACCCTACAACTGTCCGTAGATACCTGCAAGAGGGGAGTCTCACGCAACACGGGGGAGGATTTTGTGGATGAGGAAGAGGAGGAGGAGGAGGAGAATGTGCAGCAGGCAAGCTGTGAATCTGTTCTCCCCAGCAGCCAGGACCTTTTTATCACCCTGGAGCCAATACCCTCCCAAGGCGGGATCCCCGACCCTGTAGGCGGAGAAGGCACCTCTGGTGAGCGCACATTTGTAACTACAATACAGGATTTAAAAGCAATAGTGTTTAATGTTTGATTTGCCCTGAAGCCTTGGGATGCATTCGTGGCCAGTACAGCTACTGGAAAAGTCTGTTAATGTGCCTGGGAATGGAGCAGGAATCCTCCAGGGACATCTCCATGAAGCTCTCTTGGAGATACTCTGAAAGCCTTTGCAGAAGGTTTCAGGGAAGGGCTGCCTTATTTCGTCCTCCACGGTAGACACTTTACCATGCCAAGCCAGTAGCAAGTAGTCTGGAATCATTGCAGCACAAAGCATGGCAGCGAAGGTGTCCTGGGTTTTGGTCGCATTCAAGCAACCTTCGGTCTATATCTTTCCGTGTTAGCCTCAGGAGAGTGATATTATTCATGGTCACCTGGTTGAAATATGGGAATTTTTGTAAAGGGAACAGTAAAAGGACTCCGTTCATGCTTGGCTGTTTGCACATGGCTAAAAGGGATCATCTCTGAGAATAGCCATGCGGTGGGGGGAGGGGTGAAGGGATCATCCCAAATAGCCACACGGAAGGGTGGGGGGAGGTATGTGCTGCACATCCACCCGAAAACCGCAGCCCCTCCTTTTAAATGGCAAACCCAATCGGCAACGTTTGCTCTGGGAAAGGAGGGTGCTGCAGTTTGAAACCATTCCCACATGTTAGCCAGGTTCTGCACATACTGCAGGATAATGCGCAAGGTGTTTACAATGCTCACAACAGCAACAGTGAGCTGAGCAGGCTCCATGCTTGCCATGTTATGGCATCTGCACGGGTAACCCAGGAAAAAAGGCATGAAATGATTGTCTGCAGTTGCTTTCATGGAGAGAGGGAGGGAGGGAGGAGAGACTGACGACATGTACCCAAAACCATCCACGAGGGAGTTTTTGCCCCATCAGGCATTGGGAGCTTAACCCAGAATTCCAATGGGCAGCAGAGACTGCAGGAACTGTGGGATAGCTTCCCACAGTGCACTGCTCCATGAGTCGATGCTAGCCACGGTAGTGAGGACGCACTCTGCCGACTTAATGTGCTTAGTGGGGGCATACACAATCAACTGTATAAAATCAATTTCTAAAAATCGACTTCTATAAAATTGACCTAAATTCATACTGTAGACATATTCTTAGTTCATAGTGTATCCGCTGATCTCTAGGTCAGTTTGAGGTTAATGCATGTCAAAGCTGTTTACAAAAAGTGGATACATACTCACTGATTTCGGAGGTTAGTAATTCAGCTATTCTTAATATGTCAAATTAGCTTGTTTTGTTTTTAAGGAATTTACACTAGAGCTGGTCAAAAATCTTCCATCTGAACACTTTTTGACAGAAAATGGCTTTTCAACAAAACAGAGAGTCATAGGAAAAATCCATTTTTGTAAAAAAGATTGGGTTGTGTTGAAAAACAAAATCCAGAAAGCTATTCTTTTGGAGAGGTAGAGGAGATTCAGCAACCTTCGGTATAGCTGCTGTTCTCCCAGTTTTCCCCGCTTCTCCAAAGCCTTATAGTTCAACTACAAGTAATCGCCTAAAAGGAGGTAAAGACAATTTTAGGCTGTAAATACCAGGAGAAACAGTGAGACGTACAAGGCTGTGGAAATGTCTTCCATGGGAAGTAGTAGAGGTCCCATTACTTGGGACCTTTAAATCTAGATTGGATAAAACATTAAATGCAATACAAGGCATAATCCTGCAGTGGCCCCAAGAGATGGCTCGAATGGCCTAACAGTATCCCAGCTCACTTTGAGCCACATTAATGACATACAACTGATCCCTGATGGGACATGCAGGTAAAAATACAGTGAAGCTCAGCTCCTCTCATTGGTGATAAGAGCTATGGGCCTAATCTACATATGTAGTGCAAGTGAACCCCTGGGCTGGGTGCATTGGTTCCAGGACACCGAAAGGGTTAAACTAATTCAAGATTTCTGTGATGGTATAGCCTAGGTTGCACAACTGGATTCATTATGAAACATGAGGTTCCTACTTACTAAAGGCTTTCAGCATGGGATAAAGGGAGCTTTCTACTTGTTAAACATACCGCCTATTTATAAAATCAGAGAATAGCTTTAAACTTGCTACTGATATTAAATCTCTCTCTCACACACAAAGATCATACAGCCCAGTCACTTGAAACAATTGTTAGCACAGATAACTAGTGACATCTAGCGACCAGTTCACTTAGTGCAGGAGAACATTATAGTCCAAATTCTGGACTCAGTAACACCTAATTCATGAAAACCATCCATCTCAATAGGGTCCCAATCATGTAACTGAAGGCAAAATATGGTCCCCTGGCTTTAGTCCAGGGATTTATAACTGTATAATTTTCTCCCAGCTAGAAATCATACTGCCCTCATGCTAAATGTATTAGTTTTAAAATAGAATGCCATTTGCTTAAATAAAAATCACCATTCTAAATAATTAAGGAAGAGCCATGGAATTCACTTTCCTATTTAAAAGTTTACCCAATTCAGTTCTACACATCTCCTCAAAACAAAGATCATATGCAAAATTATTTTTGCTACATCTGTCAAAATGCTACAAATTCAGATTTTAAACAACAACAATGATGGCAAACATCAAGTTATTAATAATATTGGTCATGGATCAAGCTTTATTTCTGATTAAGAATTCAGAGCATGAAATGTAATTTATGTAAACACATTTTTTTTTAAAAGTACTTTATTAATAATATGTTGACATGTGATCAGTGCAACTCATCATCAGAGCACCCTTGAGCCAAGACACAGTATTGCAGGGGGGTTTTCTATGCCAGCACTTTTACTTTTACTTTTTGCCATGCTGGTTCTACAGAAGTCTGCAGCTTCCATGGCCCAGCCCATAAGTGCTGGAACTAAAGTGCTACTGCACCCCCTTGGCTTGAAGTGGTTTCTATAACATGCAGAGTTTACAGTTTGGTTCCATGGCTCTTACCACCCCAACTATACAAATTGTTCCATCGCCCCTGGCCCAGCCTTCCAGCTAGTCACCTTTCAAGTTCAGTCCCCGTCCAGGATAACATAAGTCTGACTCAAATTCCAAACAAACACAAAAGTTCATCTACCCACCTTCTAGGCTCAGCTCTCAGCCCCTCCTAGATTATCTTTAAATCTTTCCCAATTCAGTTGTAGAGAAGAGCACTGACTACCAAGTTTCTTTCCCAGAAGTCCCTCTCACAATCTACCACTCACTGAAGTTCCCTGCTTTTCATCTCTAGTCCCAGGCCCTGCAGAGTTCTTCTTTGGTCTTTCAGCTGAGCATGGCCTCCCAAGTAGCCCCTTTTCACTGGCAGGTCCCTACTATTTTCCCTCCCAAAAGACTCCCTATTAATCCTCCCACAGCACCCTAACCTGCTTAAATGTTCTCTCAGCCCTTTCTCTGAGGCCCTGATGGTCAGCAGGCTAACACCTGACTCCAGTAGTTCCTCCCCCTCAGGCTGGTAGGCAGTTAATTATGGCCCAGCTGGGGCTAGCACCATTTCCCCTTATAGGGGCCAGTCACTCCATGCCCTGGAGTCACTCACTCAAACGAAAAGCAAAACTTCTCCTCATCCACCAGGCTTGAACTTTTAATGCATCCTCAGCCCTCCCCAGCTCTCCATTCTTCTGCAGAACAGTGACCCTAAGGGGTTATCTCCCTGCAGTCTTGCCCCTAGTCTGGATCCTCAACTCCAGGCTACCCCTACAGCCTTCTGCCTGTGAGTTAGCCTTTTCTCAAGCCCACTTCAGCAGTCTCCTCCTGCCCTATCCCATAAGAACCACTCCCCAGGACATAAAATTTCTTCTGAGCCTCCTCTCACCAACTGATTCTCTCAGCCTTTTGTATAAACCCTCCCACTTTTTCAGCAGAGTCCAGTCATTACCCAAGGACACCAGATTCCAAGCCAATTCCAATCAGCTGGCATAGCCGAGTCCTGACTACTATTCAAGGGCTGGCCAGCCTGTAACAGGGCCACAAGTAGCTGCCTGTTCTAGATAAGTTTCTCCTTTAATTTAGGAATAGAGGTGATGAGGAGGTCTCTCTTATATTCAAGTTTAAAAAGTGACTCAGCCTTTGAGTAGTTCATTAATGTTATTTACTGATTAGGCAGCACCTCTACATGAGGAAGCGGGGCAAAGCTGCACTACTGGGGAAATTCTGCCCTGGCATCATCCTTATGCCCTGTTGCCAACTCTCCCAATTTTATCACAAGTCTGGCAAGTGTTTAGTGTTTTTGTTAGAGGCCCAGTTGCTGGAATCAGGTTATTACCTGAGAATATCAGCTGCTTCTTTTTTTTAAGGAAGTTTCTGGCCTTCGTGGCTGTAGAGGAAGCTTGAAGATGTGAACCTTAAACGGTCTAGCACCAGAAGGCAAATAAAAGAACCCAACATTTTTTAAAACTCATGACTTTTCAGCCAGTCATGATTTTGGGGGCCTGACTCATGACTTTGGAATGCTTGGGGTTGGTGGTATTGCAATGGGTGGAGTGGATTGCTCACTATTAGTGCGCCAGCTCTACTGATTGAGCCAGTGCAGGGGTAGACATGATTTCCCCACCCATCCCTGCCCCCTTTTGGGGGTTTTGCTCCCTGATGAGAACAGGAACAAGCAGTTCTTGCACTCCCCAGAGCACAGTAACTGCCATTGTGAGTGGCACCAGGGGTGGAGAGAGGTTTCTTGTCCACCCTCTAACCCTACCTAGCCAAACCAGGGCTATCCACAGTCCAATCTGAGGCTTCTGAAACCATTAGGAACTTCCAGTTCAGCCACAGAAATGATCCACACACACAAACAAACAAACAAATCACACACTAAGCAAACGGATATATGGCTATAGGGTGACCAGATGTCCCAATTTTATAGGGACAGTCATGATTTTTGGTTCTTTTTCTTATATAGGCTCCTGTTACCCCCCACCCCCATCCCGATTTTTCACACTTGCTGTTTGGTCACCGTATATGGCTACCCAGCATAGCTTCTGCTAGCCAAGCTACAGCCTGTCTTTGCTACTAGAAATGCATCCTGTAATCATTCATGTCACCTCTTTCTTTATCCACATTTATAAAATGACTACATAGGAGAAAAATACAGTCGTGAAAAGCCAGGGTCAAATTACTGATGTTCTATGTGAGGAATAGATGTCAAAGATACCTTATTACAGACCATCACTAGTATGAAAGAATTATTACATATATTCCAGCATCATCATGACAATATCAAGATAGTAAAAGAGCATAGGGCCTGATCCAAAGCCAACAGTAACTCACATTGCCTTCAGTTTGCTTTGAATCAGATCCTGTGTTTTCAAAACTGTGTGTGTCTTGTATACTTATAAAGGTAAAAGCAAAGTTTGATTAGTACCATACATCTAAATTTTAAAGAGACATGGCATGGGCAGCTTTTATTCTTCCTGGGCAAATATAGACACTGACTACATAATTCCTGATAGTTTATTTCATCCTGAGCTGGATAAATACTGTAGAAAATTTCTCATGAAAATGCATTGGTATGTTTAAATGAATTTCCATTGACTATTCAGGCTGATATTCTGGCAAGTGGTTTTACTGGCAGGAATATTCACTGAAATAGCAAATCTTCAGTAAATACTGCAGAATATACCACCAGAAAGCAAAATTTGAATTTGTAATCATGAGTATCTTGGAGCAGAAATCTGATTCTAAGCAGTTCCCTTATCCAGCCAGGGAACAGAATTACCCTCAGTGCCCTATGCACTCAGTCAAAACAGCTTAAATTTCATATCCTCACAACAAACTGTTCATGGGCAAGTTACAAACCATGAATTATTTGTGCCCTCTGAAACATTTCAGAGCCCATTCCCACATGATGTGCTGCAGTTGGGGATTTGATGTGCCCCAGGTCTACCATATAGCAAAGTATGTAAAGATGCAAAGGCACCATACAGGGACCCTAGCCCAGCAGAGCCAGCTAGGAGTACATGGAGCTAAATACAAAAGTCTGGGAGGGCTCTAGAGGACTAGAGAAGGCTGGAGGCCTGGCATGGGATTGATGGGGGCACGGTCACTCTAGTCTACATGACTTTGAAGGTATGCTGATTAGGCATCTCAATGATTACCTCTGCCAGTAATAGCTGCTCAACTCATCCTGTGTAAAGCCTCTCTCCACCCTTGCCCTGACCTAAACCAACCTATCTTCCCATCAACAAATGCTCCAACCTTGTCCCAGCTGGCAATAAACTCTTGACACTCAGTGATGAGAAAAGGTCTTACAGCTCCTTCTGCCAAAATTCTCACACAGCCCTCTCCAGTGATAAGTACCTCAGCCCAACACAGTATTTAAAACCATCCACACTCCCAGAATATTCTGTGTGCATAAGGGAAGTCTGCCTGAGGTCTTCCTATAGTAGTTTGGCAGAGCTCCCAGAAAACCCAAGCCTGGCTCTTTCCACAGAGAAGACAAAAGTCCAGAGTAAAACAATGTTTGCAGGGTGGGAGAGCCCAGTTATACAGTTCATCCAAAAAAATACTTCAGTTAGCTGAGCCCTGTACAATCTGGCCACAGAATGGCACAATCTAAAAGAAAAGGGGTGAAGTGAAGCTATTAAATCATCATAATTCTGAGAGTAGGGAGGTTGACACATCTCATCAGACAGTCCCAGACAGATATGCAGGCACACTACAGAAAAGTCTCATGAATTCTGTGCTCTTCTGGTTCCTGACACACCCTGTAATGTGAGGCTACTCAAACTTGCTTGCAAACACTGTGCAGTACCTTACATGTGCCAACTTCCCATTCCTTTAAAGGCTTCAAAAGTCAAGCTTAGCGGATGTGAATGCAGATGATGCCTTTGATTGAGGATATTGTTATTACTGAATGCACTTCTGTCACATTTTCTCAACTGAATGCAACCTCTAAGGAGTTATCTGTAGACAAACTGCTTTGGAGAGCAGTACAGACACTTTCTTTTTGATATTACATGTGTTTGTTCTCTTGAAAGGCTTTTAGCCCTGAGGTAAGGATTAGACAACAATTTAACAGCCTGAAAAGACATCATAAAAAATTCTGTCAGCTATAGAAGAAAAAGGCCTGATATGTTTTTCAAAGGTGTAGCACATTGTTTTCCACACTAGCTTTGTTGCTGCCAACAGCAAATGTAAGGCCGAGACATTTTTGCAAATGAAGTAAAACTAAGGAATTTATTACTATAACATCTATGCAATAGTTGCTCTCTTCTTTTCACTACTACTACCCAAGAAAGAATCACCAAATATTTTAATTTGTAGCTCACCAGAAGAAACAACACAAACCAACTTCCAACAGAAATACACTGAAGTTAATTCCATCAGCAACCACTGAATGGAGCCTGTTTTGTAACCACTCTAGAAGTTGTTACATTTGAGTCAACAACAGTTTGAAGAAAATTCCCTTCTGGTTGATCTGGATACAATTCCCACTTTTGCAGAAATCCAGTGTGCCAACAGCCAGTGCTTTTTCAGTGTCAGCATTCCCTTTGTGGGGTGTTTACTCAGCCCTGAGGCAGAGAGAACAGCTCAAGTCAGAGGGCTGTGCTTCTGTCAATTCCAGTAGACAGAAGCCTAAGCCACAAAATGATTGAAAGGACCAGGGCTCACGCAGAGCCAGGCTGTTTCCAGCTACTCTCCTACGCCCAGCAGAATTGTGAACAGGACGCACTATTCTACTCCCTTGCCAGTGTGGATTTTTGCTAGTTAATGTATCGATCTCAGCTTAGGGCCAAAAGAGTTAAAGGTGTTTATCTCATGTGGTAACACTCCATCCTGAATTATAGTACCCAGTCCTACAGCAAGATTGAGTCCACTAGTCCATATACCAGCTTTGGTTCTAACATGTGTAACATGACCAATTACAGATCAAATCCATCATCTGAATAAAATAATTTCCTCCCCTCTATCTTTTGAATCTAAACAAACTTCTAGTTGGGTGACAATCTCATGAAGTTTAATAGTTGTTTCATTGGCATAACCTAGACACCATTTCTGAAAATTGTCATATCTGATTTTGCTTAAATCTTTTGCCAGTATAGTCTATGTTATCCATGGAGACGTAAATGCACTGAATCAGTATTCTGGTGTGAGTGATCAAAGGTTCTGGTTTTTCCATCAGAGTAATTCTGGAAGCTGGTCCTGGACTCACAGCTTCTTCATCCTTGAAGATAATGTGGTGCAGGCATAAGTAAAAGAGGAAAAATTTCTAGATTTAAATTAAAATTGGTTTATTTGAACATGAATAAAAATTGAGCATTTACAACTCATTTCACTCACAAACCAAGAAAAGAATTCTTTGCCAATGGGTGTTACTGTTCATTTGCAAACATAGACATTCTTATCTTTGCCTTGGCAGAACACCCAGAAGTAATTATCACACTTCCTTTTTGCAAAAGCAAAACGATGAAAGAAAGAAAAAACATTTTTTTTCTTGAGTTAACTTCTGGTTCCCGAAGTGGGAATTGCTCCATTACTGATGGTGCTTATACCCATATTACCCCCACCGCAGTTTATTGTGGAGACCTACCATGGAGATCTCCTCAGCAGCATAGAAGCGTATGCAGCAGTATCCTTTTAAAAGTTCTCTGTGGCTTGAGCCACCCACGCTGTGGAAACAGCATTTGTACCATTCTTGGTCCTAATGCACCTTCAAAAATGGACTCAAGATTGGTCTATGTGGAATACTGATACAAATGACTTACTCAACAGTATATTCAATAAATAGTAACTAATGCAAGAGAACTTTCAGCATTTCTTAAACCAGTGACATGCCAATGTCTGAGAACAATATATTCTCACAAGCATGAGGTGCCTTCTTCAGAGCAGGATTTTTCAGAGCCACATGCTTTTGGAGGTTACATCAAAGAGTCAGTCAAAGAGTGATCATATGAAGTTTAAGGTAGCACCCAGGTGCAACTGCCCTTTTTCTAATACAATATTGTAACGTGGAGAGTTGAATTAAGCTTGAAAATCAGAAAATGCATTGTTTCTGCACCAGAATCAAAGGGGTCTGTCAATTGCAGACATGAAAATAGGTTGCTGTTTCCAACATTATCTAGGGAAGGAAAAAACTTTAGGGACCAGATACTTGGCTCCACTAGGTCTGCTTTGTGCTGCTCAGGTGGAGCGAAGAAGCACTAAAGTCAGCTTATCTGGCCAGTGGAGGATTCTTCCTATGTGGGGAAGCCAGAGGTAGTGTAGAACCTCTGTAGCAGTTCATGGTATGGCCACTTCTGTCCCATACAAACACACCACAGCCTGTTTGGATGTAGCCCAGGATCAGGACCTAAATATGAAAAGAACATTGTTTCAAACTTTTAGCCAGGTTGCATTTTATCAGAAAGGTACCCCTATCTTCTTATAGCCACAGGTGACCTTAGCCTTGTACCCCATATGTTGGAGAATTTACTCGGTGCCATGTTGGACCTTCATTCACTGGCTGTGACTCCTTTATGTGTAGAGAGTACAGATCCTCCCATGTCCTTTTTTACTGACCTTAGGTGTTTGCAAACCATTTACTCCACCAGATTCCTCATCCTCTCCCAAAGGTGCATGACCCTTTATTTGCAATATTTTGCTGTAATGGTGTATTGTCTCAGGCTTTGTTTTGACTGGGAAAAACGATTGTATTTGGTTGGCTTAACAAGAGCCAACTAAACCCAACCTAAACTTGACCTCTTTCCTGGTGTAGACGCAGGGGAGCACCTTAGCTGCAGGCTACAGCTCAGTCAGTTAAATCAAGCTACCAGGTATCAACCTGGTTCTAGAGTCAGAATAGTTAAAATTTTATTCATGAGTAAATAGTGGTTAGTTTCACCCATTTGCACCAACAAAGAATTCAGTCCAGAATGTTCAGGTTACCACACCAAAAATGTTTTCAGTTTGACATGTTATTGGAGCCTACTGATAATAAAAGGCATTTGTAATTTCATTCTTTTCTTGCTAAAGAGTGAGCGGAGCTACATGCAAAAGCTGTGTGTGTTTTCTTATAGTCAACCTTTAAAATTTGTGAGCAATTGACTAGGCAAACAATATTGCCACCAAGTTATTTAACTCTGAGACCTACAGTAAGATAATGATGTGTTTGGTGATGCTGCACAATTCAATATTAACAATGCTATAAAATACATTCTGGGGTAACAATGTGGGGGATATCACTCCCTTGATCTGGTGATTTTATAAATCAGTTATTTTAAAATCAGTGATTTTATAAATACCATCATTTTGTTCCCCCAACCTACACCCAGACTGACCATAGTCATGAAGTAGCTCTATGTACAAGAGATGGGAGTGGATCAAAACATCAAAGCCCTGCACCAGAGGAGAATGTGAATGTGAAGATATTAGGGGACATAATACTTAAAGCAAAATAGAATCATTCCCCCACACTTTGTCAAATTACTAAGACACTTTCTGTGCAAGGTTTGTTATTAAATTTTAAAAACTTGCAACCAATGAACAAGAAAAGATCAACAGCCTAATCCCAAACCCACCAAACTCAACAGGACTCTTTCTTCCCTAGTCAATGGACTAAATGCTTGGTCCTTACAAATCCAAATGTAATATAAAACATGAGGGCAAATTAACAGCTAAGTCTTCCCAGAGAGAACCAGGATAATAAAGAGGACTTTGTTGTTTACATGTCTATAGTACAGCATGAGAAAGCAAACTTGGAACTGGGTGGTTGAGAGAACCCATGGCTAATTCATGTTGAATAGAGGGTGGAGAGAATGATTCAGTAAAACTCCATCTTACTGAAAGATAAGGCATGTGATTGTGAGAAGTGCTAAATAAAATGGATTATCAAGTAGTGCATTTTGGCACGAGCTAATGTGGTATTAGTATAAATACAGAAATTCATGCCAATAGCTGTATGTAATGATGCCAATGATTTTGTAGCTATGGAAAGGACCCTGGACATTTCCTGAACATTAAAGAATCAGTGCCATTTGCCAAGAGGAAGGCTTCAGGTCATTTTAATCTTGAGTTGTGACATCACTAGTAGAAAAATGATATTATTTACAAGGTATTAGAAAATTGGTCACCCATCATGAAAGAGCAACATTAAAAGGACATGACAGTGACTTTGGGCCTGATCTACAGCCCACTGAAGTCATGGGCTAACTACCAAAATCCATCAGGCCCCTTTATAACGTCATGTGCCTGACCCAGCACCACTGAAGTCACGAGAGTTTTGCCACTGATTCAGTAGGTGCAAGATCATGCCCTACATGATCCGTTTATTCAGGCACAGTATGTAATGTATAGCACTTGTAAAATGCAGCAAAGTAGAATTATTGTTATGGCATTATAGGTTTGGGAGCTTGGTTTTGTTTTGGGGGGGGGTTGTTTGATTGTCTTTTGTTTTAATTTTAAATCCCACAATATGCTTGTTTAAATGATTCATTTACCATTACAATCTCAAAAGATATTTCAACCAAAATAAAACAGAGTCAGCCCCGACACCTGATTGTGTCTGGTAATAAACAGAAATAGAAACAGAAAATAATTTATATTTTTAAATGATGTTGGTTAGAGACCTCCACTAGCTTTACTTGGGCTATTGATGTAGGAGTTTACACGGCTTGGGTCAGCAATGAAGAATACCATACTTAAAAATTGAGGACCACCTCTGAGACCCACAGCACCTGCTTAAAAGACAATAACAAATATTAATATGAAATGTGAACCTCAATGTTTCGCTAGAGGGAGTTCTAGGAGTCAATTGTGATACAATAGCTTTATATAATGGCCTTCTGGCTCTCATATCCTGAGGCTAGCCCTTCTGACAACACTCAAAGGAATTACTTCACCCAGGGATGGAATAAATTATGTACTGAGGTAATCTTACATGCAGTGTGTGGCCACACCACCACAGACCATGTAGGGCCTGATAAAAAACTCATTGGAGTCAATAGAAAGGCTCCTGTTGACTGCAGTGAGCTTTGAATCAGTCCCAGTCCGCTGTGGGTGGGAATTTGAGCTGTGGCATATGCCTGAATCATATATTTGAAGATTCACACGCTTTCACAACAGGAAGCCAGAATTTGGCCCATAAAGTACATTTATCTGATAAAACAGTGGTCTGTTTGCTTTTTGCTGTAATAGCTTGTTTTCACTTATGACCCCAAATCAGGAAACAAACTCAAATATCCAAAGGATAAAGGCCAGCATATGAACTCACAGTGCCATTTAGCACCAGGTCACTGTCTATTAATATTTTAGAGCCAAATTCCATGATCCTTAAATCGAGCAAAATTACCATCTACATCAATGGGAATTTTGCTCAGTTAAGGACTCTGAATTTTGGCCCTCAATCAATTATTTGACCCTTGATAGGGCACTGAGCTCAGAGTCAGGAAGCCTGGGTTCTGTTCCTGGTTCTGCAACTGACTTGCTGCATGACCGTGGGCAAATACTTCACCTTTCTGTGCCTCTGTTTCACCTGCCACCCTTTGTCTGTCTTCTCTGTTCAAACTATAAACTCATCAGGGCAGGTACTGTCTCTCTCAGTGTGTTTACACAACACCTAGCACAATGGGGACCCAATCCCAGTTGAGACCGCTGAACACTACTGTAGTGCAGATAACAACAATGCCCAGGTGTGAGCATGGAATTGTCTTTTCTATGATCCAGGAGGGCTCAGGACATAGTTTGTAGAGGTACATGAATCTGGTAAATGTTTCGGTCAAAATATGTTAACATTTTCATATTACATTTATATTTATTTACATTTTAAAACACAATAAATATTATAAGTAATCTGCATGTAAAGTGTACCAGTGCAGTTTGGAAAACCTGCTTGAAACTAGGAGGAAACAATTCAGCCCCATAATAATTATGGTAGTTCAGGGTATGAGGTTTTTTATTTGCCCATTCTTTTGACAGCTCGAGTCAATACACACACAATACTTCTTATAGAACATTTAATTTGCACACCTGCGCTGTTCATTCTGTCCTAAGCAAAAAGTATCCATTCAACCATACAATAAATGGACATAAATCTTAATTGAAATCTAGGAGTTAACGCAAAGAGGCAAAGCCACTGATATCAGACACATCAATATTAAAATGGAAAATGCATTTACATTTTGATTTTAAACTAGTACTACGGTGAATTTTCTGTGCTTATAAAGCTTCCCTGATACAAAGTGCCCCAGACAGCATCATATTATCATATTTTTTATCATATTATCATACGTGTTCTTCTGTCTTTCATTCAGTACACTATACATCTCAGTGAGATTTCATCTTAATACATGTTCAGGGTAGATATTACATTATGATGGCACTTAGACAATGGCCTTTGTTTAGTTATAATCTCATGAGATTTACCATATGCTCCAGCTGTCTCTAGACAGCATGACTTGCTGTGCCTTGTTTATTTTAACCTTTCAGGATTTCAAAAACATATCAAAGGTAAGATTTACAGTAGTGAAACAAAAACACATAGTATAGTTCCAGGGAGCACAATGAAAGTCCCTGTATATTCTGCTGCTACTACATTACCCCTAATCTGGAAATATGTCAAACATTTATTTCAGCCATTAGGTGACTCTTCAAATTAATTTGACAAGAACTACTGATCAGATACAGTTAATCTGTTAGCCAGCTAATTATTTTTTTCCTAGAGATAGGCAAGATATGAATTTAGAGCTGCAGCAAAGTCTGAATCCTATGAATGAACTCAATGATTCCCCACTCAATGGCTTGTAAACAATGACAAAATACAAGGTCATACATCTAGCAACAAAACATATAGGTCATGCTTACAGGATTGGGGACTGTGATGTGGTATTTACTCGACACATGCCCTGAAAGGATCAATATTAGCCAGAGAGGACAATTAACCCCCCCCCTCCCCGAGCGCACCTGGAGGTGGGCCAGACCTAGTTAGAGATAAAGCCCAGATTTTGTTTTTGTCCCCCACCCCTTCCAATGGGCTGCATGAGCCCAGCTGGAAAGAGGAAACAAGGAGTGCCCTTTTTCTGGAAAGCTGTTTGAAGAAAGGCTGAGAAGCAGAAAGAGAAAATCACATTTGCTACTCCCAGGGTGAGCTGGAGGCTAGAACCTTTAGGAGCTGAAGCCTGTGAACACTTGAGTGAGGGGAGGAGTGGGACAGTCCCTAGCCAGTAGGGAAGCTGGAGGCACTAGAACCTGGGGTGAGGTCTGAGTAGGGTGACCATATTTCCCTATGCTGAATATGGGACACCTGGTAAAATTACTTGTATTCAAGTGACTTCAATGGCAATCAATCAAAACTCTGCAGTACAAATGTTCAAATTAACATCAAATTGACTGAGCCCCCATTAAAAAGAAATACTGAGTAGTTGGATTCTTTTATTTACCCCTGCCCCCCCCACACACACACACACGGGGAGAGGTGACACACACACTACCATACACCTCTCTCACACAGGAGGGGTGACCAACCAACCCAACCCTTCCTGCCCAGCACTCTCCACCCTCCATGCTTGGCTGGGCCCCCGGAACGGACCCGCCTTTCCTGGTACCTGGTGCTGCGTCTTCCCAAGGCAACACATGGGGAGGCACACAGGATCACATGCCCCCCCTCCCCAGATTTCTGCCAGGGTTCACACCAGAATGTAGCCAGCAGTGTGCAGAAAGGAAAGGACAGGAGCTGGTTCCAGCCACTGGGGAGGTGGGGGGAAGGCATGACCTGGCCCATGTCTTTGCAGAGTTCATCTCTTCTTCTCTCCCTCTCCTCCCCATGGCTCAAAGCAGCTTGTCCTTTCCTGTCCACACAGCGTCGAAAGGCAGCTAACACCTCCAGGCTGCTGCTGGCTACCGACATACCCCAGCCATCTCCTGTCCCCCAGCTACAGCATGGGCAGGAAGGGGTTAAGCCCTAAGGATGCACTGTGCACCAGGGCCCAGGGAACCTGACTGCAGGGGCTTCAGCGAACCCAGCCAGAGAGGTGGCTCAGCAGGGGAGGGGACCTAGGGGACAGAGCAGCCCTGCGCTCCCTGGGGCAGGACCCAGGGTTGGGAGGTGGGGGGTAAAGATGGTGCTAATCCCTTGCCCCGGGGGCTGCTGTGGAGCCTGCAGGTTTGGGGCGTGAACAGGCTGGAAATTGCTTCCCTGCACACACACACTCCAGGGCTTAGCTGAGGGGCGGAGCGGCTTCCCCGTGCCAGGGCTGTGCGGGGCTTTGGCACACGCTGGGCTCGGCTCAGCTCCTCCTGGCCAGCGCCCTGGGCCAGAGGGTCTTGGGCTTTCCCACGGCACCGGCCCAGCCAGATGCAGTGGGGGAAGGAAGGAACCTGCCAGCAAGGGGCTGGCTCTCCACACAGCGCTGGGAGTGGGATGCGCCATGCCGAGCAGATATGGAAGAGCAGTGGGGCTGGGGGGTGGGGGGAAGATGAAGGGGCAAAGCAGGGAGAGGACAGAGGAGCATGTAAAGGGCCGATGGGTGGGCAGCAGAGGCGACACGTAACCGGCCACTGCTTGGCACCTGTCAGCACTCACCAGCCACCGCAGCACGAAGTCAGAGACAGACAGAGATAGATGGGGCATGGGGCCTTGCTGTCCGAGAGCCGGCATGCAGCAGGGGCTGCACTGATGGCCCAGCATGGGGAGCGGCCAGCCCCACGCACTGCATCTTCATCCCGCCACCAGCCTTGCACACTCACCCCCATCATCGGCCACTTCCCCCCCACACACACACACTCACTGGTGGACGGGCGGCTGGCAAGCAGGGATCTGGTCAGCAGCAGGACCCACCAGTACTGATGGGGGAAGGGGGGAGACAGAAAATATGGGACAATTTGCCCATTTTTAAGAAAAAGTCGGGACACCTGGAGGAGGGCTTAAATACAGGACTGTCTCTTTAAAAATGGGACATCTGGTCGCCCTAAGTCTGAGGAAAAGACTTCAGTAGAGATGTACCTGTGAGGAAAAGACAGCCTGCTAAGCCTGGCTGGGCTGATGGTTTGGTTGTGTTCACATTTTTGTTAGACATTGGGAAAAGCCCTTCCAGGGCCTCAGAGTCGGACTCTGTAAAGTGGTCTGGCTGAAAGGCCAGATCACTCCTATGGCTGGAGCAGGCCAAAAGAAGATGGAGGGCGGGGACTGAGGCAAAAGGTGCTGCAAAGCCGATCCAACTAGGAGGGGGCACACTGGTCTGGCAGCTCTGCTACAGGGACTGTATCCTGAAAAGCAATGACTTAGAATAGGGCTTGAGGGTCATGGTGGATAACCAACTGAACTTGAGTCACCAGGGTGATGCTGTGGCCAAAAAGGGCTAATACAATACTTGGAAACAGAGATATATGAAATAGAAGTAGGGAGGTGATAGTAAGCCTGTAAATGGCATTAGTGAGAACATTACTGGAACCGTGTGTCCCGTTCCAGTGTCCACACTTCTAAAAGGATATGGAAAAATTGGAGAGGGTTCAGGGAAGTGCCACAAGAATTATTTGAGGTCTGGAAAACCTGCCATATAGTGAGGGATTTAAAGAGCTCAATTTATTTCACTTCTCAAAGAGAAGGTTAAGAGGAATCTTGATCCCAGTTAAGTACCTACACAGGGAGGAGGTCTCTGATAGCAGAGGACTCTCTAATGTAGCACACAAAGGCATAACAAGATTCCTGGCTGGAAGCTGAAACTAAAATGCAAACTAGAAATCATTCATTACAAATCATTCTTATGGCTCTCCTGTTTATGTGTAATACGTGTCAGCATGTTTAATCCATGTACATGTGCACACCCTTCCTGATGAGCCAGCAGCCTGTAGTACTGTATCCCTTGAATCAGATATCCAAGTCAACATTGACCACAAACTGGAAAGAAGGCCCCTTTATACAGTCTACTCCCACATTAAGGCCCCTTTGTACTGTCAAAGTGCTGGAAAGGGGCATTAGTATACAAGAAAATTGTTTATAGTATTTGTTTGGGGGTGGGGAGAATACTTATAGGTCTGTTCACCTATAACTAAGCCTCTGCGCATAGACTTCAAATCATTTGAGAGGAGAAAATACACACACGCCTCCTTGGCCACAGCTAACCCCTAAAAGTTGACTTTGTCACTTGTGGCAATGCAATGCCCATCCATTTACTTGGCTGCAGCCAAATAGGGCTGTGTTTAAATCATTAAAGAATTATTGGATTTTCCTCCCTTTTTGAGGAAGGCAGCCTGCTTTTAAAATACTTTGCTATTATCACTGGTGTTCTCTGTACCAGACACATACATCTCCCCTTCCACTCTAAAGCCCAATGTGGTTCTCTTCATGTGCTCCCCTTTCTCTCTCATACACACATACAAACACACACTGGTTCTCTTCATGTGCTCCCCTTTTTTACACACACACACACACACACACACACAGGTCACTTTCAGATCTTTCAACTGCCTCTTGCTCCCTTTCTAACAGAGAGGCTGAAGAGAAGGCTGAGGCAAGGGGTGAGAATACAGACAAGGGAGGTCATGAGGCAGAAAAGGATTGGAGTATGATGAGTAGAGCTGGACTGGAAGAGGGTCAGACTTCAGGAGGGCCCTTAGTTTGGCTTGAGAGAAGAAAGAGAGAGCCAGGAACAGAGGAGCTGAGAAGCTATGGGCACTGATAGACTGAAGATCATGGAAGGTCAGGGTGGAGGGACAATGCAAATGGGGCAGGTGGGTGATGCTGAAGAAAATGAAGCTGTGATCAGAGTGGAACATCCCAGTTACAGAAAATTAAGGAGAGAAAAGGAGTCAGCAGCACTGAGTAAGACAAGGTAAAATAAGTGGCCATTTTAGTAAGTGGGCATATTGATCCAGGGTAGAAAATTAAAGTCTATCTGTAGCAATAGAGCCAAAAAATGGTTTTGTTAGGAGTTCATATTTATGCCACTTCTGACCAAGTAATTTAGCTGTTATACTATTTATGTATTTATTATGGAGCTAGCTATCAATCAGCTTTCAACTTTACAGGCTTCCAAAATAAGGAAAGCTAAGTGAGCATCCCCAGCATGGAACATGAGTCTCTTTTATAATCCAATTAAACAAATATCACAGATCCCCTGAATAGCTGTTCAAATGAAATGGATAATAATTCCTATAGAGCATTATATAATCTGCATGTGGTATGTTATGAGTATCCAGAGTTATAATCGTAAATGCTACCAAATTTTGGAAAAGATATAAAACCTCATGCTTAAGAGTTTTTAAACCAATCTCTGACTAGGGTGAAACCTACATGTGGGGCAGATTATCCCTCATCTACTTGCTATGGGGATTCTTGTACCCTTCTCTGAAACATCTGGAGCTGGCCACTGTCAGACAGGATAATGGACTAAAGGGACCACAGGTGTAATCCAGTATGGCAACTCCCATTTTCCTGACTTTGGAAATGTTAATCTACTTCTAAAACTGGTGATGTGCTGGAGGGGCCTCTTGGAGATTCTGTAAACAATTCTCTCCTATCCCCTATAAGATCTGGTGTTATTTTATATTGTGCACAGAACCGATTTTGAATCTCATCTAAGAATAAGTAATGGCAAAAACCCCTCTCTTTTTTTTCTCTCCAAATATTTTTTTAAAATGTATTGGTGGATATAAAATTTACATGCTAAGCAGGTCATTAAATACTTCATTTAGAAACTGACAGGTCTCATATCATGCTTCATAGTGTTTTTCAAACTGTCATGCCCACACTCTGCCTAAAAGCTGTTGAATATAAACTTCATCATTTATAATGCAAAAAGGGTATAATTGATTATGTTCTGATTATTCATCATAATACTTTCTTTCATGTGTACTTAATCATTGTGGTTTCTTGGAATATGCAAACCTTTCAGGCAAATCTTTCTATAGAGCAATCTAAATAGCATTCTGAACTGACGACAGCTGGGTAAATAGTGCCAGTGAATTTCTGAAAGATGCCATGTCACAAACCACACCTACAGACCCAGTAAATCAGTTTCACTGAGGAGTGTCTAGAAAAGAGATATAGAGGGTCCTTAGAAGTTTATACTTTCATTTCTGAAAAGAAGCATGGAGTGTGCTTGGTCTAGAAGCTGCTGTGGTGATTGTATTATTCAGTGTAATGTCAGCATCTCTCTTTCAATGTATATATTTGACAAAATTAAGTCTGCACCCAACAGTGACTGCCATGGAGCAGATAGGCACAATAATAGAGTCACCGATTACTTTATCATGAGTTTTAATCTAAACTTCCCTAATCGCTGTACTACCTTAGAGCTGCAATTGGTTTAAAATATTATAATACTAATTTATCCTGTCATCCTTACCTGGATTCTTACATCTTCAGATTGGAAGCTCTTTGAGACATCTTTTTTCTTCTGTGTTTGTACAGCACCTAGCACAATGGCATCCCGGTCCCTGAGTGGGGCTCCAAGGTGCTATTGCAATATAAATAATATTGATCCATCCCAAAGTATTTTACAGCTTTAAACCATACACAGGGATCACCTGCATTCACTGCAGAAATGCAGCTGCCTGTGGGATACAGTACAACAAAACTTGTCTGACTGCACACTACACAGCATCTTAAAACATGAAGTAAATGTTCCCATATCCAAATGCTGCTGCTGTAAATTGTAGGTATTCTTGTATGAGGAATGAGATTGCCCAGGTTACTATTTAGACAGGGCACTAAGGTTAATATCACTTCTCTTGCCCCAAAAAAAAAAAAAAAAAGCCATGGGATCATTAATGAACATGGGGGCAGGACCTTATTTATGTCTCCTTTGTATTACTAACACCACTTCCTGAAGGGCCCAAGTCTAGAATTCTCCAGTCCAAGTACTGATCAGGCCCAATGCAGTTTGGCTTTTGAAATGCACAAGATGGTACAAGTCAAGAAGCCCCTTGTGACTAATGCACACACCAAAAAAAGATTTATGAAGAAAATCCCTCAATAAACCACTATTGTGGCTGCAGTGATGAATAGGAGCATGATTTTCAGGTAAAAGCTAAAGAAAGAAGCAAAATCTATAGTAGTTCTATGCCTAAACTTGGCATCTGAAGAAGATAGACTTGGGACCATTCACTAATGGCAGTTACAAATTCACCTCAGAACCTGTGTGGAATTCCCTTTTCTGATAAAAACTCATGTCCCCATCATCTACAGGACTTAACATTGTCAAAGGTAAAATAGGTAAGTGCTCATGGTCACTATGTCTGTACACCGCAATATAAACACTAATGATACATGTACACATCTGACCACCAATATAGCAATAACTAATAACTAATGGATACAAAGGATATTTAACTATGGAGTAAAAAAAAGTATAAACTGTTCAGAGAAGGGACTATCTCTAGCTGAGTGTTTGTTCAGCTACCAGTGCAATGGTGATTAAATCTTGATTGAGGCCCATGGGAGCTACTGTAATAATAATACGCAGGGCCGGCTCTAGGCACCAGCAAAACAAGCTGGTGCTTGGGGCGGCACATTTTTAGGGGCGGCATGGCCGGCGCCAGAATGCTGCCCCTAAAAATGTGTGCCGGCCGCCCTAGCTCACCTCCACTGCTGCCACTCGCGCACCACGGTGCGCAAAACAGCTGATTCGCACGCCGCTGCTCGCCCTCCCTCCCAGGCTCTCAAACCTGGGAGGGAGGGGGAGATCCCCAGTGACCGCAGCGTGCGAAACAGCTGATTTGCGTGCCGCTGCTCCCCCTCCCTCCCAGGTTCTCAAACCTGGAAGGGAGGGGGAGATTCCGAGTGGCCGCAGCGCGCGAAACAGCTGATTCGCGTGCCGTTGCTCCCCCTCCCTTCTAGGCTTGAGAGCCTGGGAGGGAGGGGGAGACTCCGAGGAGGCAGGGCTGGGGATTTGGGGAAGGGGCGGAGCTGAAGCGGGGCCGGGGATGGGGTAAGAAAAAAACGGGGGGGGGGGGGGGGAAGTGCCCAAAATTGTTTCTGCTTGGGGCGGCAAAAATCCTAGAGCCGACCCTCATAATACGTAGTGGACCTATGTGATGTGAGAATGAAAAGCAGAGTAGAAAAATGCAGAAAATAGCACAGAAGCTTTTGAAGCATCAGAATTGTATTGTATGCTGACAGATTGTATGTTGACATCCTTGTTGCCCAAGGATATTGGGCCTCATCTTGAAAGGAGCTTCAACCCAGGTTCATTTTTTGTGCTCACAATTATTTACGAGTGCTAAAATTATATTGCAAAACAGGAGGCTAGGTTTGAAAAATCAATCACACAATGTTCAGAACTCAAAATTTGCTTCTGTGAATGTATTTTATAAGGGCATCTTAAAATATTTATCAGCTAGACTTGAAAACCCCTACAGTCTTGAGGGCTTTCAGCCTGGAGTACCCAGAAGAAGTAGACTTTTGCAGCCTAAAAAAGAGAGAGAATTTTTAAATGTTAGTTCTCCAACTCTGGGGGTCCTCAAAAGACTTAGACTGAAAACTGACTGAACAGAATTCAACTATATATGCAGACAATAGATTTACAAAGGGGTCCACACCTGCATCTGAAATTCTTTAAGGGTCCACAAAGGAAAAGAGGTTGAGAACCACTGCTCCAACCAACATACAGATGAAATTATCCCCATAGGATATATATTGTTCTAATTCAAAAATCTGCTTTTCACATGTATTAGCATGAAGTTTGGGCTATTAGTCAGATATGTAATAGCGAGACAAGGTGGGTGAGTTAATATATTTTATTGAACCAACTTCTGTTGGTGGAGGTGACAAACTTTTGAATTTAACAGAGTTCTTTCTCAGATCTGGAGGAGGTAAGCAGAGTGTCATAGCTAAATACAAGCTGGGACAGGTTTCAGAGTAGCAGCCGTGTTAGTCTGTATCTGCAAAAAGAACAGGAGTACTTGTGGCACTTTAGAGACTAACAAATTTATTAGAGCATAAGCTTTCGTGGGCTACAGCCCACTTCTTCAGATGCATATAGAGTGGAACATATATTGAGGAGATATATATACACACATACAGAGAGCATGAACAGGTGGGAGGAGTCTTAACAACTCTGAGAGGCCAATTAAGTAAGAGAGGGGAAAAAAAACCTTTGAAGTGATAATCAAGCTAGCCCAGTACAGACAGTTGATAAGAAGTGTGAGAATACTTACAAGGGGAGATAGATTCAATGTTTGTAATGGCTCAGCCATTCCCAGTCCTTATTCAGGTCTGTCATTGAATGGCCAGATAGGTTAAAGTGTTCTCCCACTGGTTTTTGAGTATTATGATTCCTGATGTCAGATTTGTGTCCATTAATTCTTTTGATTAATGTCTGGCCATTCAATGACAGACCTGCAGGTGGCTATCTTACAACAGGAAAAACTTCAAAAACAGACTCCAACGAGAGACTGCTGAGCTGGAATTGATATGCAAACTAGATACAATCAACTCAGGATTGAATAAGGACTGGGAATGGCTGAGCCATTACAAACATTGAATCTATCTCCCCTTGTAAGTATTCTCACACTTCTTATCAAACTGTCTGTACTGGGCTAGCTTGATTATCACTTCAAAGGGTTTTTTTTCTCTCTTACTTAATTGGCCTCTCAGAATTGGTAAGACAACTCCCACCTGTTCATGCTCTCTGTATGTGTGTATATATATCTCCTCACTATATGTTCCACTCTATATGCATCAGAAGAAGTGGGCTGTAGCCCACGAAAGCTTATGCTCTAATAAAGCTGGGACAGATTGTTAATCGTAAGGGGTTTGTACATGTTGTAAGAGACTACTTAAAACGAAGTGGGCACTTAACACCTCTGCAGTATTAAGGACAAAGGAGCGATAGTAGGCAGCAGCGTGTTACAAATTGTTGTAATAATAATAATGATTGTCACTCTTATTTGAGTATGACTATGACTGGAAATCAGTTTCCACATGTAGGGTTCAGGAAACGTGCTAAGGCAAGTTGGTGTCTACATTCCCTCCTGTTCTTGGCCAAGGTGGCACGACAATATTCTGTTGCACATTCTGCTTTCTTCATAGCAGAGTGCCAGGCTCACCTGTCATGGGCCACATTCTCCCAGATCATTAAGTCCAGCCCGGCAGACTGTATGTGCCGCTTGATACAATCCTTGTAGCAGAGTTTGGGGATGGCTAACCTTCTTACTGCTTTTTTCAAATTCGCTATACAGAACTCTCATAGGCAGTCAATTATTATCCAGATATATGATGTGGCCAGCCCAAGTCATATGCCTCCACGCTAGCATGGCTTCCACACTTAGCATGGCTACCAGCCGTAGTACATTGTAATAAGCCATAAAACCAGTATCTCGTCTAAATCCACAATTTTTAGTGTATTGCAAAGTTATGAATTTAAGTTCCCGGCCTTGTCTTTTGCATATATTGTGCAAAGACAATGGACCTGTTGCATTATCATGGATCAGAATATTTGGAAGCCTCTGTAAACAGTTATTCCTTTTTCTCTAGGTGAACACGGAGAAGTAATTGTTTTTAATCACTCTGACATGTTTTGGGATACCATTAGGAAGGCAGTTATTGGGAGTTTACAGTTTATTAGGTGATTCATTCATCCCTTTCTATAACTGAAGTGAATGGGAGTTTTGCCATTGACTTTAATGAGAGCGCAGTTGGGCCCTGTAAATCAATAGGACTACAGTACTCACATGTTTAAAGTTTAAGATTAGCTGGATTAAGGACAGATTTCTCAGCACTTTCTCATCTACCTAGGCAATTAGTTAGCCCTGTATCTGAGCACCTCACAAGCATTAATAGATTTTATCCTCACTACATCCCTGTGAGGTAGACTAGTGCTATTATCCCCTGAAATAGTCCAGCTGTCTCCCATGAACCGCCTCGTGGCTTAGGGTCTGATACAGGCAGCCTGCCTCGGCTTTTCCTCTTGGAGTGTTCGAATAAAACTTAACTCAGGCTTTTTCTTGGACAAAAATATCTCTCCTTGGGATTGGGTTTATTCATATAAAATAAACTCAAAATCCCAAACAAAGTCCATTCAGAAGTTCACACAACACAAGGTTTCTCTTCCTTCTCCCAGACCTTCCTGCCTGGAGAGCTTTGCAGTCTTTCCCAGACCTCCCTGCCTTGGCCCTTTGCAGTCTCTCCCCTGCTTGTCAGAATCTATCCCAACCCTTCCTGCCTGGAGCAAATCCCCTGATCTCAGGGTCTTCCCAGCATGAGCCTTCCCTCATTCTCTGCAGACTGCCACAGCTTCCTGAGCTTTGCTCCTTCCTATGGCTCTTTTTAGGGCAATCACCTTGATCTATCTTGGGTGTGGCTCATTCTGTACTCAGGATTGGCTAGCCCAAACCCTAGAGGGGTAAGCCACCCTGTGACAGCCCCATTTTTGAAAATCAATCCTGTAGCGTTCAGGACTCAAAAGTTGCTTGACTCACCAAACATTTTGTCATGCCAAGACACTTGAAGTTGCTTCACAGACTATGAACAGTAATATAATCACCCCATGGAAAATGAGGCACAGAGAGACTAAGGCCTGGTCTACACTTAATATTTAGGTCAACACAGCTCCTTCTCTCCGAAGGTATGGAAAATTCACATCCTTGAACACCATAGTTAAGCTGACCTCACCCGCTGGTGTAGACGTGGCTAGGTCGATGGAAGAAAGCTTCTATCAATGGAAAACCCCTTCTTTCGCTGTTGGAAGCATCTATACTAAAGTGCTACAATGGCATAGGTACAGTGCCATGGCTGTGCTGCTGTAATGCCAGTAGTGTAGACATGGCCTGTGAGACTTGCCTGTGGTCACACAGGAAGGCTGAGGCTGAGACAGGAATTGAAGCCAAGTCTCCTTAGTCCTCAATCATTGCCTTATAGATTACCCTTCCTACCTTGCAGAATTGTGCCTAGAGTGTATCATTTGAAATATTTGATATTTGTTGGCCACAAAAGGACAATAAATGGGGGTCACTAAGTAGTCTTCAAAACATGCAGACAAAATTCAACACCTTCAAACACTAACATTACTCAGAAAGAATCTTATTTGAGGTTGAAGCTGTAGAACAAACATTAATAGTTCATAACAGTTGAAACAGTAATACTGATAACACTATCTGTAAGGTTAACTAATGCATAATCATTCCTTGCAAGCCTCTTTTTTTTCCGTTTGTTCTCAATCAAGCTGTTTTTCTTGGAAAAAGCCAATAGACGTGTGAACCGCCTACAGCAAATGTTGATACAATGCAAGTTTCAAAAGTGACTGGTGATATTTGTTCAGGTATTATTTTCAGCCACCTGCACTGAGTTTACAAAGTGGGTGTGCAGTTCTCCTATCTTTTATGTTTCCAGCTTTCGTTGCTGAGATACCACGACTCATGCTTAACAGTGAAAATAAATCTAATTGTTTTCTTCCTTTCCTTTAAGCACTGGGGTTTCCAATCAGATCATGGAGCTGAAAAGAGCTAATGAACTCTGTCCATTTGAACTCTTTTGTGTGCCTTGTCAGAACAGCCTTTTGAAACCCAAGTAACATATTGTAGTCTGAAGGATGTTTTGCAGAAGAACCAGATGAACATTAGAAATGGACCAGACACAAAACTGTAGCTGTGGTCAGTTGTTCTCACACTTGCTCTGGTAGCATTAAGGGCCTGATCTCCAATAAGTCAGTTGGATGCATAGAATAACTATGCCATTTCTATGTGTGACATTTATTTTGGAATACCATATTGTATTTCAATCTCCATTTTGAAGGTACATTCAGTGTGGCTTAAAGCATCCATTTTCTAGCAAGGACTTAACACCTAGTAGATAGACTATATCTGGGAAGTTGTGACAGAACCAACAGCACTGAATGGCTCTACCTTATTGGTACAATGGGTTTTCTACCAGCAGGTAGACTTTGAATGACTCTGTATCCAGAAGCCAGGGATGGAGGAGCTGAAGCCTAGAAATTCCCCCGAGGAAGCACATGGGCAGAAAAGGTGACAGTCTAGTTTTAAAAGAGGAATGCTCTCTGAGAAGGGGGGCCATTCCATCACCACATGTAGAAGACCACCCAAGCAGGCAGGAGCAAACCCAGGACTCTCACAGGTGGTGATTTCAGACTGAGAGGGATTGCGTTCAGGAGTTTGTTGTTTTCTTAAGATTTGTAACTGTAGTGGTGTTTAAAAGTGTCTGTGGTTAAGAAATTCCTTTGCTAAGTCTGTGTTTCTTGCTTTATTGCCACATTGTCTCTGAATGGTGTCACTCGGAAACCAGAGCTCCCCAGGGCCGGCTTTAGGCACCGCGGGGCCGGATTCGAAGGAGCTGCTGCCAAAGTCCCGCCGCTGTCTTCAGTGGCAGCTCAATCACTGCTGCAGAAGAAGGACCCTCCGCCAAAATGTCACCGAAGACAGTGACAACGATTGAGCTGCCGCCGCTGACAGTACCAGGACTTCGACGGCAGCTCCTTTGGGATGTTGCGGGGCCCGATTCCATGGAATCAGCTGAATCGCCCTAAAGCCGGCCCTGGAGCTCCCACAGCCAGGTGTGGTCTGGGGGAACATGTCTAAGCATTTGGGACTCAGGAAAGCTCAGGCATTGGTTCTGAGATCTAGGCAGCTGGACTTGGGATCCCACTGCCCAAGAAAAGGGTGTCAGACATGGGTTGTGCCCATGGGGGAGAGCACCTGAGTTGTAGAGCTAGGAGCATTGACCATCACTCTACATCACTCTAAGTTTATGAAGCATTCCCCAGACATTAGTTAAGTAAGTATTATCTCCATTTTACAGGGTGGGGAGACTGAGGCAGATTCAAAATGTAATGCATGCAGGGAGAGTGCCAATCTATCCCTTGCAATTGTATAAATTAGGGGAAACAGGAGATGATCAGAGAATCACAGATGAAGTTATGTGGGGTTTGAAATGATGTAGTTATTAATACACAATCAAAATGTCCTTAGAACTAACAAGTAAACTGTATCTTCTATACCTTTCTATGGGATTCACCCTATATGCCATAGAAATCCCTTCCCCCGCCCCCAAATGTTATATTTGTAATTCCACACATAATAATTCCCTTTAATGGATAACTACTTCTGAATAGCAGACCTTGTCTCTCCAATTTGTCCTGTAAAAAACATTAATTGCTTACTGTTGTCAGAGTGCAACTGATCATTGTTCTGTCATTTATATACAAGCTTTTGCTGTCCTGTTTTGAATGGATTATTCATATCACCTGTGAGAAGTGGCTAAATAATAATGAATCCAATGGATCCTGCATATAAGCAGGGCTTGGCCTAATGACAAAGAGCCCCACGGTGCCGCCTTTCCTGTCAACTAATTATTTAAAGTGCCTCCTGTTTATTTTGAAACCCTCTCCCACCATTCAGCAATAAGTCACTGACACAAAAAACCTATAGTGCTATTAGCTACGCTACTAAAAATTTCACCCCCAGGAATACGAAAGAAAACGAAAAGAGGGTTGATTTTTCACTGTGCTGACTTCCCACAACAAGGGACGGTAGTCAGGCAGACAAGTGTCATTGTGAGAGACAAAAATCAAGGAAAACTTTGCATCATGTCAGTTTTCTCATTCCCATCACAGACTAAGGTAGAAACTATCCTCACCACCCAGAGAGCCAGTTTTGTTGCTTGTGTAGTCAAGTAGTCCTGTGCAAAGTGAGTGTAAAACACTCCCATCCTCAATAAGTAGTTCTACACCAGTCTCTTTGCAGAGGTGTAAGTGGTAATACAAGGTGCAGAATCATGCCCAGAGTCTCTCATTAGTGCAGCACAGAATGCCTTGTTTCCCTGAAGTAGAGTAGTCTGTCCATCATAAAACTTAAAAACAATTATAACAGTCAGAAACACTGTGAAGTTGTAGCCCTTAACTCTTGTTGCACCAACATGTATGTTAAAAGAATAAACCATAGTGTCTGCCTTTGGCTATGACTTTCAAAGAAGCCTAACGGAGCAATGACCCTCCTACTGTCCATCCATGAGACCTTAGACTCCTTAGAAAATTCCAGCCTTCGTGCTTTGCTGAGCATTACATTCGCCACAGAGTGAACTTGCTGGGAAATATACTAGCATAGAACAAGGGCTTACACCTCTTTCACTTTGCATTTACATACTCACACACTTACAGATTTAATACATTCAGTTATAGTCAATAGTGATGATGCATTCAATTATTTTGTATGTATTATTGCCCTTTTGCAGTGTATACAGATCACTATATCAGTACTGAGGTTTTCGTGGTAAGCCATGAGAGGTGTTCCTTGAATTATACTAGCACTATCTAACCTCAGTTGTTTTATCCCAACATGGCTGTGGTTTGGTCTTCAAACAAGCCCAAAGATAAGCAAATACCCTCCTATCTTATTTGACCCCCTTGCTTCATGTATATTTTATAAAAGCAAACAGTACTGTGTAAAGCTGTGATTCACATCTAGCCATAGAACGTTGAGCTGCAGAATCCCTTATTTAGGACAGGTATTGTAGCTCTTTTATTTCTCCCCAAAATGAATAACAATAAGTAGGACTGAAAGTGAAAGAATAATACACAAATATTCCAAATCTCCCTCTTTGTCAGCTGAGGTAGCTTTCATCCTCCATAAAACTAAAAAACAACAAAAGGGAAAAAAATCTTGGGTCTCATAAGTGTTTTATGTTAAAGAAAAAAGTGTGCAAAGATACATAAACCAGAGACTGTCTATATCATATTTGCTAGATATTCTCTACATATTCCAATACAGAAATCAGTATTTGCCATATCACTTGTATTTGTCTTTCCTGGTATTTGTGGTGTTTATTTCCCATTTTAACTCTATAGCACAGTAAATTGAATTATTATGGGCCAGACCCTGCTTTTTATTTTAAATGGTGCCCACTGCCTAAGAGAGAATAAAAGACAATCCTCAACAGCCACTGCTGGATAAACCCAGCTATTCATGCGCAATCAGCAACCTAGATGCTTCTGACTTAGACCCTAGAAGACATGCTTCCATCTCCGCACTGGTCGTACAATATAATCTTTGTTCTCCTCTCTTTGAAGCAAAGAGTAAGGCTGACTAACATAGGTAGCAACTGCCCAGTGATCATAACAGTCTTACCATCTTAAGCAACCAGCCAAAAAGCAAAACAAAACAAAAATGTTCCCCTGCAATTCTCATTCCATTTTTTCACTTTTTTCTCTTGTTCTCGCCTTTGCTACCCTTGAAAGGATAAAAAACTGGTTTAACCAGCCAGCTGGGATTATTTGTGCATAAGGGAATCCCTGGGCATGAGACCTTCTAGCAGCGGGATATTGACGTAGTGGAGATCTGCTCCATCAAGCTCCCAGTTCACGCATGACATGTTCTCACCAAACTAGGGTGCGGAGGGCAACTGGTATAGGAGATGCCTCTAGTGCCCAGGACAGAGTCCCCACAGCGTTGGAGAATCTTGCCCAGTGGGTTATCAGTAAACTCTTTTACTTTACTGTTGTCAGTTATATAAACAAAATGCTATCTATCTTCACTCAAAAAGTAGTTTTATACTGAGATCAACAACAAAACTTTTTCCATTGAATAATGCTCCATATTTTACATTAATATAAATAATACCTACCATTCATATAGTGTTAGTTTGGTACATAAATCTCAAAATGTGGATAATAATCATCATCATTTCAGATTCTCACAAATGACAAAACTGGGGCACATGGAAGTTAAGTGACTTACCCCAGGGCAAACAGTAAGTCAGTAGCAGAACTGGGAGTAGAAGCCAGTTCCTCTGATTCCCTGTCTAATGGATCATGCTACCTGCCCTATATACATACAGTATTTGTCAAATTTGATTCCTTGCCTTATGTTTCCTGGGCCCATTTTCATTGTCAGTGCAGAGTTACCAAATATATAATTACGGAAATGTATTTCTTTATTTAAAATTATGCAAACAGGAGGATCTTATTTTGATGAAGCATTTTATTTGCAAAGGCATCCTGGGCAGAAAAGAAAAAGAAGCAAAATATGTTCGCATCATTATAACAATCATGCAAGTCAAATACTAAAAACAGTTACACATAGCTTTCAACTCTCGAAGGCACAGACATTTAAATCCTGCATAACTAGTAACCAGTCTTACAGTTAGTAGGCGAGGGTCTCAAAAGGATGACTGTCTGCGGCTAAATGCCAAAATACCAAACCTAAACATAAGCCTGGGGAATCTTAAAAACAATTATTAATATTTACTATTCTAAATAATTCTAGCTGGAGAGATGAAAATAAGAGCCAGGAATGCACTGAGTCAATGTTATTGACCTGAACTCTGAAAGAAATGCCAGGACTATTATTTAGATGTCAAAATATCTCCAAGAAGACTATGAGGTTGAAACTAAATGCCTGTCTATTTTAAGATGGGCTTTCAGGCATACAGGCTGCTCAAATGCCACTGGAATACACTAAATAGGTCATATTTCTACTTTAAAGGTTACACCATGTTAAATTATATGCAATTTAAGAAAGAAGATGATGTTATATAGCTAATCCTTTTCCCTTAAAAGCATGTCCTGACTAAAATGAATGTATCATTCAGGGAGGATTTGGTAAAGGATGGCTCTTTAAGATTTAAAGTAATAAACATGTCAAATATTTCTTAAATCTATTCTTAAATCACAAAATTCAGTATCATTTACACAAAGGAACGAGACGTGCACATCTCAACAAGTACAATGGGCTATTTAAAGAAGAATCTGGTAGGTACTGCAAGATTCCATAATACACTTGTGTCACATGCTAATGTATGTCGAGACTACATTGTGAACTGGGTCTTCTAGAAGCTTTTGCAGTCCTATATCAGATCTTTCTTTTGTTTTAATGGCCTTTTCATCTTTTTATGCAGCACTACTATTGAATAGATTTTGGACAAGTTAAAATGTTATGACTTCCTTGTCATTAAGAGCTTGTTCATGGATTTTGGTTTTGTTATTTTTCCTGAGCAAATGCCAGCACACTCACTGTCCTTAATAATCCAACCCCTGGACTGTTTCTAGGGCTTTTCTCTAGAGCTGATCCTTTGCAGGATCAGAAATGATCTCGCTAATGTACTCCTCTTGGTCAACGTGCTTCCCCTCCTCCAAGCATTCTGCTTGTCCAATTCACTGAACATCTTTTAGCAACTCATCTAGGTGAATCAAGTGATTGACTTCTATTGTGATTACTGGTAAAATATAGTCATATGCAGCTGCACACTTGGATTTTTACCTGTTTTGAGTATGATTTGAGCACTTAAATATTTGTGTAGACGTTAGAAAGCAGCTTGTGGACCCAGTTGGAGTCCAGAGGCATGTCACGCTCACCTACTACTTTTCAGTTTATGGAATTGGAAGAGAGATAGGAAGAAAACATCTACTGGTGCTGATTAGTGAAGCTGCTGCCTGTCAATTGTTGGAGGATCTGCAACTCATCAGTTACAAACTGGTACAGTACCAGTACAATGAAGAGAATCAAATCCTACAGTCTGTATCCAGGTTAAATATAGCATAGACTTCAAAGTGAAATAGATTTTTACATGCACACAGACCACCAAATAGACCCCTAAATATACAAGGGGTGAAACTCCCTCCCATACACAAGGCCAGCACGAGTCTTATGCATCACTTAAGTCCCACGTAAATCCCTCTAAATAAAATGTAGGTGGGACTGAAGTGGTAGATAGGCACAGTGCAAACCCTCCACAGACGGATGAACTTCACCAAAGATGGTTAGAATTGCAGAACACCTATTTGGCATCACTTTAGGGTTGCCAATTTCAGTTGGAAATGTTCCATCATAAAACATAATTTTTAATTAAAGATTGAGCTTTAATTCCTGGAGACTCCAGGACAATCCTGGAGGGTTGGCAACCATATCAGTGAGAGGCTCTCTGTCTTGTATTTTTGGTTAAAAGGTGAGAAACACAATGCACACATGGCAGATCTAAGTGCTTTTTTGTTTATTCTGGCAATAAACAAACACTTTTAGGTGGGGAGGGAATACTGTACATTTTCAATGCTGCTGTTCCTCCTGCTGACTTTGTAGATCTTAAGAGATTCTTGACTAGAGAAATGACCCTGAACCATATCACAGAACCACGAAAGATAATTTCCAGTAAGCACGCCAGGTGGAATTAATGATTTCTTTTTCTTATTCAGCAGAGATTTACATGCATTATGTTAGGATGATTAACATTTGAGATTTGACCTTGAAACAATCTTTACATTGTAAATTCTTAATGATGAAAACAATATTCTCAGTGATTAAAACATGTTGGTAATTAATTATTAAAGCAGAATAATTGCAAATACATATTCCTAGAATTTCTAGGCTTAGAAACCATTTGTGTAAGTTTCATTTTCAATCAAAAAATGCAATACTGTTTCTGGACATTAATCTTTCCACCAATTCCACTGACAAAAACAAACATGGAATTAACAAGACATTTGCCAGCCACCACTCTGATTCTATACTGTATGCCTTTCCCCTACCCTTTATCTGTCTTGTCTCTTTAGAATGTAACCTCTTCAGAACAGGGACATCTCTTACTATGTGATTGTTCAGATCCTAGCACAATGGAGCCCTGATCCTGATTGGAGCCTTTATGCATTATTGTAATGTGAATAATAAAAAATAACAGATCCCATCTATGCTGTAGGTATGTAAGCTAGCCTTCTGTATAAAAACATATTCAAGGCATTATAGTCGACAGAAAACTGCATGCCAAACACTTGTAGTAAGTTGTGCCATAGCATCCTATCATATATCTGCCCCAAAAAGTTTGTCCTAAAAAGCTTTTGTCTCAAAAAGGATCATATTCTCCAGAAATCCAACACAGCAGTCAAAAGTAACTCCTGTGACTATAACATGCACCTTCCTGTATGTCTTCTAGTCACATATGCCTCTTTTTTGGTCTTATTATGGAGTAACAGATTGTCAGTGCAATTGTCCCATAGTTCTTTTTCTTAATTGCTACTTCCTGTAACATACCAGAAGTGTCTATCAACATTTCTGGGCTCATTGGTGGGGCCATCTAATATGTGCATTGCCATTTCAAGTTTTGTCTACTTACATCGATCTAAACATGAAAACTTGCCTCCTCTTCTAGAGATGGCTTTGAACCACAAAATTCTGATCCAGCCTGACTTGAAGCTTCCCAAGATTTGAAAGGTTTTAGATCCAGTGTTCTAGTATGGATCCAGCCCTACTATTTTCAACCGTTTTAAAGGATATTCTAAAATTCTTGTGTTTTTTCATTTAACGCCTCTGATCTTTCCACAAATCACACCTCCACGTGCATATTGGGCATGAAAACAGAAGATGTTGTACATTAAGCACTGGAATAAATTGCCCAGGGAGGTTGTGGAATCTCCATCATTGGAGATTTTTAAGAGCAGGTTAGACAAACACATGTCAGGGATGGTCTAGATAATACTTAGTCCTGCCATGCGTGCAGGGGACTGAACTAGATGATCTCTTGAGGTCCCTTCCAGTCCTAAGATTCTATAATTGTGCAATACAGTTCTTTTCCATTGAGTCTGGCGTCATGCCATGTAGAACTATCTTTATGATGGAAAACCTTGGTTGGCACTTTTTGTAAAAGATTATAGTAATTTTCTTTGTTCCATATCACACAGCACATGGGAGCATACGACCTGGCTCAGAAAAAGAGTAAATGGTTCTTTCTGCATTTATTGATCCGTTGATTGGTGACAAGAGTAAGATACAAAACATGGCTGAAAGTGCTCGGACACTGAGGATAACTACTAAATAAGGCTTCCAAAAGTTTTAGTGACATTAAGACATCAAAGATTGGGTTTAGTTTTGCCCAAGATGTTCTGCAATTTGTATTAACTCAAAATTGATAGCCCTCAATGGGAATAGTAATGGTGTAACAACAATCATAACTCCACTATTAAACACAGTAAATGTAGCTGAATAAAGACACAAGCCTCAAATGAAGTTTCTTATTGAACTTAACAAAACAAGTGTGGGAATATTTTAGTGATCCCTGCTCAGAAACATACAGGATTTTCCAAGGGAGAATTTTTCAAGAAGTAGACCTCACAGTATACCAGGTGAATTATATAAAATGCCAAGTCTTGTGTGTTTAAAGACACAGAGCAACAATTAATACAGGTATCTATGTTCCAGCAAAACTCCACATAGTAGACTGTGTCTTCCATTTGGGACTTAAACTGTTTTTGGTTGGTTTGTTTGTTTGTTTGTTTAAGTGCTGTTCTCCCCAGAGCTATTGCTTTGACCACTAAACAAGGGAAGAGAGCGAGCCTTCTACAACAGCATCCATAAAAATGACTAAAAACATGTGCAAAAGTCCCTGTGGACAAGCAAAGGGGCAAGGCAGTTGCAAAATACATAAAATCAAGCAAGACCAGTTTGAATTTGCTACTGGGCAGTCTCTGCTCTGGGGTTAGAGAGGTGGTCCCCAAACTGTGGGGCACATCCCTCTAGTGGGGTGTGGAGAAAAGTTCGGAGCAGTGTGTGGTGGGGCCCAGGGGCACTGAGGGAGCACCACCCAGCTCTGCTCTGCCCCCAGCCGCAGCTGCACGCCGTCCCCTGCTCTGCCCCCAGCCCAGCTCCAGCCACAGCCACAGCTCCACTCTGCGGCCTACGGTGACCAGGTGTCTGGTTTTCAACTGGAACACCCAATCAAAAAGGGAACTGCGGTCAATGGGAGCTGCGGGGGCAGTGTCTGCAGGCGACAGCAGTGCACAGAGCCACCTGCGTGCCTCCACCTAGGAGCCAGACCTGCTGGCTTCTTCCAGGGCGCAGCGCGGAGTCAGGACAGGCAGGAAGCCTGTTTCCTTCCCCCCACCCCACTGTACTGCTGACCAGGAACTGCCGATGGTAAGCCCCAACCCCCTACTCCAACCCTGAGCCCCCTCCAAACCCGGAGCCTCCTCCTGCACCCCAAATCCCTTATCCCTAGCCCCACCCCAGAGCCTGTACCCCCAGGTGGTGCCCTCACCCCCCCATCCCAGCCCAGAGCCCTCTCCCATACTCTGAACCCCTCTGCCCCACCTCCCAGCCTGGAGCCACCTCCTGCACCTCAAACCCTTCATCCCTGGCCCCACCCCAGAGCCCAGATCCCCAGCCGAAGCCCTCACTTCCTCCTACACCCAACCCTCTGCCCCAGCCTGGCGCCCCCTCCTGCATCCTGAACCCCTCATTTCTGGCCCCACCCCGGAGCCCACACCTCCCGTTAGAGCTTTCACCCTCTCCCGCACCCCAACCCCCCGCTCCAGCCCAGTGAAAGCGAGTGAGGGTGGGGGAGAGTAGGGCACGGAGGGAGGGGGGACTGTAGTGAGCAGGAGCCAGGGACTCGGGGAAACGGCGGGGCAGGGCCTTGGGGAAGGGGCGGGACTATGGTGTTCAGTTTTGTGGGATTAGAAAGTTGGCAACCATAACTCTGCCCTCTGCTCTGCCCCCATCCCAGCTTTGCCCTCATTCCCTTTCTGCCCCCAGGCCAGCTCTGCCTCTAGCCCCAGCTCCTCCCCCACCCCCAGTACTGCTCCCAGCTCTGCCATCAGCCCAAGCTCCTCTGCTGAGTCAACTGTGCTGTAATGGAGGGAGGAGCGCAGACAGATTCTATTATTGGTAAGAGGGGAGTGTGACAGGAAAAGTTTAGGCATCCCTGGTTAGCATGTACTGACAGCTGGAAGCTTTGCTGAGATTTAATGTAGATCTTAGCAAACTGCCACTTAAAAGCAAACATTAAATTATTTTAGTAGCTTTTAACTTTTTATTTATTTAGAGCTTTCACTTGTTTGTGATACCCTCTGTACCCTCTCAGAAGTTTGAAAATACTTTCCCTTTCGAGAGTGTTGGTGGTCATCTAATCGGTGTGTGATGGGGGCTGTGGGCAGGGTAGCCACTGATGCATCCCCACAATACTGGACACTCCAGTACTTCTGGGAACAGCGTGGGCCTATCCCCGCCTGCATGGCCGCACCCCTGCTGGCATGAGCTTACACCACATAGTGCGCGTAAGGTCATGCCACATGGAGGATGCTATTTTGAAGAGAGTGTCACCCCCCACCCCGCTGGTGTGACCTCGCATGCCTGGCACACGTAAGGTCACCCACTGTGGGTGAAGTGACACACTCTTGCTATTGGACAAAACCACATCCAGTTTTGTCTCAGTACTGGATGCAAAAGTCTCAAGTTTGAGTTAAGTGGGTGCTTTAAGAGCTCAAGCTAGATAACCTGGCAGGAGGAGGGGTGGTGGCTGGAGCTCATGTAATGCTGATACTCAAACTAATAATGCAGTGGTGATATACAACAATTCATCAACGACTAATCCAATCACTCTGTGTAACTCCAGAGTTGTTTTGCAGGGTGGTAGATCTCACTCAAGTTAGGCTAGCTCTAGTAATTTCAGTGTACTAACTCAAGTTAACTATTACAGTGAAGACAGGCCCTAGCCCCCTTTCTGGAAATGCTGTGTGCACCCAGAAGCAACACAAACACCTTTTTAACTGGCCAGACTGCCAGTTGTAGGCCTGCAGGCTTTTTTAGACATTTTTGACCTACAGGTCTTGGCTCCTGGTCACACAGTGAGTCAGTGGCAAAACCTTCAACCCTTTAGAAAGGTGTAAAATTACTCATGTCAACCAATTTTCTATAAAGAACAAAACAAACACAGCATTGTTTCCAGATAACCTCACCCTTCCCTCCCTAGGGATTACACATTGCTTGTGAATGTGTGTTGAAGAAAGAACAAACAAACAAACATTAGCAATATTGTTTCTCACCGTATCTTTCAATTGAATAGTGGGATTTAGTATAATTATGGCAAATGTACTGACACAATTGGCAATTTTCTCTCAGGAGACCAGCAACATTTTAATATTTGATGTGTCATAATAACTGAGGTAAGTCTGCAGAGCTGTCTCAGTGATACCAACTCCCACAATTGTATTGCAAGTCTCGCAATATGTTTCTTAAAGCCCCAGCTCTGGAGTTAAGTGATTACATGAGAATCTCATTTTCATTTATTTTTTTAGAAGTAAGTTTCTGGTACTGGTGCTTGCAGAGGTAATATGAACTGAGTGCAGCCCAATGACTCAGAAACAAGAAGCCAATAAAACTATCCCCATATTTATTATTTTAAATGTTTTAAATCTCATTATTTTCAAGCCAACTTCAAGACTTGTGACTCCTGGGTGTTGGCAATACTGCTCTTCGGAGAACTTTGCAGAAAGCCCATCTTTGCTATAGCTGGCTGAAATCAGTGCTATATTCCCCTAGTCCATGAGTTTCCAATCAGTAGCGGAGGAGGAGACTGTGACAGGAGAGAGACCTAGCTAAAGCCTTATCTGACCACACAGACCCAAATCTCAGCACTGAAGTTTTTCTCTAAAATGGGAAGATCCACCAACCGGCAGCCCCCTTCTTCTGACCAATGCCAGCAGTGGGGTTATCAGGCTCTGTAGGAAGCTAGGACCTCATTCCCACATCCTCAACCACAGAAGTTGGCAGAAGGAAGGAAACGGAAATAAAAGGCAAAAAGGTAATTGGTATTTCATGGTGCATAACACCCAACTCACAATGATTACTCAGACTTGTCTGACACTGGACAGTAAGCAGAGTTACCACACATTTTAATATTATGATGATTTAAAATGGCTGAGAACATTAGTGGAACTCCATTCATATTTCAACACTGATCAATCATTTTGGACCAGGTCAACAAGTTGAGTTTATAGCCCCTTCGTGCCACTTGAGTGACTCAAAGGAGCCACAATCCAGGCACAAATATCCAGCTTAGAATAACCCCGTTTGGGCCCTGCCTTTTCATGCCTCCTCCCCTGGTGTAGGGGATAGAGAGAGGGGGCACCAGTGGCACAACTTAAAGCAGCTTTAAACTGCATTGAGACTGGGCCTCGCTCTGAGAATCAGAGCTCTAGAACCCAGACTCCCACCATCCCTCCATGCACTGAGCTTAAGTCAGCCCGAAAGAGGATCTAGCCCTCTGAATGTATACTGTGGTGTTAATCTACCATGCTATCTACCCTTTGTCATTAGCACTGGAAAGCACTGAGGCAGAACTGAGAAAAAGCAATAATATATCTATATGACTCCATTAAGGAAAAGGTGATTTACTGCAAGACAATCTTTAAGTGAGACTCATTACTCAGAGGAAACACATTGGAAGAAATATATTTCCAAATACAAGTGTAGATAAAATGCAGTAGACACGGTCATCATTCAAAGTCTTACAACTTGCCAACAAGCAAAACCACAATAAATGGCTAATAAAAATGAATCTTTGTGAAGAGTTAAAAAAAAAATTACATTATTGTATAGTGTGGTTATTTCTCAGACAATACTGTCAATTAATAGTTAAGTTTTACTTCCTGTCAGTTAAAAAGTACAAGAATTCTTCAAGCTAAAGAATGCAGACATACATCGTCTGTGAGAATCATAAAAAGATCAAATGTAATATTTTCTTTCAACGCAGACAACTGCCTTGAGATTTTCCATTCAGACAGCCTTGAAAACTGCCTCCAGCATTTGCCAATTACTACTGACAAATACCATTTGGCACTGAGTGATGTTTTAAGTGAAATAAAACAGTGAAGAAAACTGTACATGATTAAAGGATTTTTTTTCTTCTTAAGAAGTGACTGTAAGTTATATATTCACAAGATAAAGTTTATGCTTCCTGCCAGTGACAAATTCCATGTGATATTCAGGGCTGAGGTAAAGTTTGTTTGACAGTAATAGGAAAGGAAGACAAAACTCATTCTCATGTCCTTTAAAGCAGCCAGATTTTCTTTTTTAGTTATAAACAAAGGGAGATCTGCTAATACCTCTTTTCTACATCATTCTTTACAATGTAAGTGGTCTAATGGAGAAAATTATTCTTTCTCTCATGGACTCTTGATGGTCATACAAGTTGTAACCTGCAACTGGTAACAACTATAGTATATCGGCATTTGCTTTAAAATGTTTGTCACTCATGGGAACCCTTAAGGATAGGTTAAAAGTATTCAAGGAGCATGAATTGATGGGAGGTGAGTGTCACACTGTCTGGAGTGGCTCACGACCATGAGTGCCTCCCTCAAGGCAGACTGTGTTCTACAATTAGATTTCACCAACTCAGTAACAAATGTGAACTCCTGGATCACTATAACAGTCTTACCATGGAGTCATAGACAGTTCCCTTAGACTCTCCAGTATATCTTGCCACCCAGGCAAGCTGGACTTAATGATAAATGGTCACTTATACCAAAAATCACAAAATATTCAGGTTGCTTCCAGTCCCAAAAGACCAGTCACTTACCCCAGATCAGTTGGTACCCTAGCTCTTACACCAAAGACAATGCCTGTAGCCAATCCTGTAATAAACTATCTAAAGGTTTATTAACTAGAAAAAAGAAATAAGAGAGTTAGATACAGGTTATAGCAAGCAAATATATACACACAAATGAGTTACCCTCTATGGTTCCTAAAGATGACAGAGATGTGATAATCTGTCAGTTCAAGATGTCTTTCAGGGCAGACCCAGGGTATAAACTCTGGGGATCTTGGCCTCAGTGTAGCATCTCTGTTCCTGTGAGAGTTCAAACAGCAAAGAGATGGAAAATTTTCCTGTATCTTTGTTTTATTTCCGAGATCCAGCCTCCAAGTCCATAGGACAAGCGTCCTTGCACATATAATTTCCAAGGTGCAATAGGGCCATTCACCAATCCTTTGTATTGTGATGTTCTTTGATGGTCCATCTGATTTTGATAGTTTTTCGGGATGGCTGGGGAGAAACACTCTTCCCATCTGAGTTCACAAGTTTAAAGCAAACATTTTCAAAGTTATAAAGCAAAAGTTACATATTTCCTTATAGCATGGAATACAGACATTACAAATAAGATTAATGTATGCAGCAATTTACAAACACTCTGTGGAGTCTGAACACTAAATACATTCTTGTAAAACTAATACCTATTTTGAGCAAAACTAACACATAAGTAAACTGGTCAGGTCTCCAGCTATGAGTTTGTCAGTTCTTACCTAATGCCTGCAGCCTTGGCAAGAGCTGGCAGTTGGCCTGCTAGTGTCGCAGTGGGTTTTCAGCATTTTGATTTTAACAATGATTAAAACAGTTTTATTCGAACTTTCTTTGGCATTTTGCAGACCAAAAGATGCAGTGTTTGTGGCACTGCACTTCTCTCTCTATCTAATGGTGCGGCTACACTTTGAGCTGGAGGTATAATTCCCAGTTTGAGGAGACATACCTGTGCTAGCTCTGATTGAGGTAGTGCACTAAAAATGGAGCATAGCTGTAGGTGACATGAGAGGCTGGCACAGAAGAATTCTTCTGTTGACCTAGCTACTGCCACTCAGAGAGGTGGATTAACTACAGAGACAGGAGAACCCCTCCCATTGCTGTAGTGTCTACACTGAAGCAACGCAGCAGCACAGCTGTATAGGTTTAAGTGTAGACACAGCCATAAAACAGACATTAGGGGCCTAATCCCCTTTTCAACATAAGTCAGAAGTAACCCCAATGAAGTCAATGGAGTTACACCAATGTAAAAACTGATGTAGGAAGACAGAGTCCACTCCTAGGACTCCCACTGCTCGTGCCAGCAAAAGCTTGGGAGAGAGACATAGTCACTTTCCGAGGGTTCAGTTCAGGCACAGCATCTGCTCTGCCAGTCAGGGTAGCTGCCAAGTATATGCAGCTGTGTAACTATCCGGAGGAGGGAGGGCCAGCCAGTGCAGGAACAAGGGGTCAGACCCGGAGGGCTGCATAGCACCTGCAATTCCCATTGGTTGCAATAGAGTTGTGGCCATTCAGCGCTCCTGAGGATCAGACTCAAAATGCACAGATGGACTTTTGCCTGTCTTTTTTAAGAGGGAGAAAAGAAACTGAATCTCTGCAACCAGACAGAGGCCCCAGAACTGCTCTCAGATACACCCTGAAATATGGAGTAATCCCAGTGACCGTGGAGCTACATCAATGTAAATGAGAGGAGAATTCAGGACCCGAATCTGTGAAAAAGAAAAGTGGACAGTACTCAATTACACCAGGGCAACCTCACTAAGGGCATGTCTATACTACAAAATTATGGCACCCTCAGTCAGGTCGGCATACAGCCACTGCAATAATTCAATCACTTTTGTGTGTCCACACTACACTCGTGTCAGCAGCATACAGCCTCACCAGGAGCACTTGTCCCGATTATACTGTCAGTGTGAGGCATTCTGGGATGCCTTCTGAAAGTCAATGTAAGCAACAGCATCTACACTAGGGTGACCAGATAGCAAATGTGAAAAATCGGGACAGAGGGTGGGGGGTAATAGGAGCCTATCTAAGAAAAAGACCCAAAAATCAGGACTGTCCCTATAAAATCGGGACATCTGGTCTCCCTAATCTACACTGACATTGTATCGACCTAACTACATCGACATTGACTCAATACCTCTCGTGGAGGTGGAGTTATTATCGTAGCAGGGCAGTTACGTTGGCAGAAGTGAAATTTTAGTGTAGACACAGAGTTAGGTCAACTTTTGCTGCCTTATGTCAAGCGAATTCTATAGTGTAGACCAGACCTCAGTCAATGGGGTTGAACCAGAATAGCATGAGACCAGAATTCACCCAAGGTCTGTGTCTGTGTCTTGGAATGGAGTTTCAGATATGCTCTAAATTTGGGGAGGCTACTACAAAAAAGATAGATAAAACAGAAAAAAGATGGAAGCATGCCGAATAAGGGATAAAGTTCCTTCAAGAGATTTTGCTTCTTTCTTGTCCTAAATGCAGAGGACTAAAATGACAAGGTGGTTGAAGTGACAACTTCTATTGGCGGAAGAGACAAGATTCTTCTGTGTACCTCGCACATGTCTCTCTAGTGTCCTGGAACCAACATTGCAGCAGACTAGAATATAAGTTTTGTAACTTGATCCTAAAAGCAATTCAACAAATGGATATTTTTCTTAACTATGGAAATCAAATAATAACCATGGCCCACTGAAAAAATGCTACTCTCTCCCTAATATTGAAATATAAAATACAGCAAATATAATTATTTCTTGCTATAATGTAGTTTCCTATCTTTCTGCAGTACATTTGCATCATCTAGTGGACATCTACAGAAATTACACTAATTTCATGCAGTTCGATCAGTATTGTGTTTTTGAACACCTTTGTGTTTGTTCTGAACTTAGCACATTGTGTGGTTAGCAGAAACAATAAATGAGAGACTGTGTTTCACATTAATTCTTTGCTTACTGGTATATTATGACTAATGGCAAAGTAGGAATTTCTGGGCATTCCAGTCAAAATGAGAATGCTCTTTGATTTTGTGTCCTGTGCTGATTGTCTGTTCACTCTAACCCTCCCCTTCCCTCTGCAGGTCTCTTCACCTCCGCCTCTCAACACCTACCCCTTGTATTCTCTCCTTCCTTTCTCTGTCCATTTGGCTGATCCCCTCCAAAGTAAATCCACCAACCCATCTCTCTCCAAAAACTTATGGAACTAACATATGCCATTTGCTGCCATCACACTGTTCACTCTGCTTGTGTGTTCTACCCCTTCCCGCACCATGACTATGTTGTCTATTTGCACAGTATTGCCTCAATTTCCTTGTATTCCCTCATCTGCCTGTATCTAGCTGTCAGCTCATTTTCTATACGCAGTTTGTAATGTCCTTGGGGTAGGGACTGTATCTTTGTTCTGTGTGCAGCACCTAGCACAATGGGATCCTGGTCTGTGACTGGGGAGCCGAGGCGTTATAGCAATATAGAATACAAATGGCTAATAATATAGAACTGCATTACAGGGTTTTAGACAGCCTAAGGAATATTAAAATATAAAACTCATGGGAATTATGTGATGATTTATTTCCATTTCAGTCTGTGTGAATTCATATCATCTCAGTTTGGGTTTTAGATATGACTAAAATCAGTCACAAATGCCAAGATTCTCTTGGTTTCATGTGGAAATGATGACACACTATGAATTCCACATGATTTTGCTGCAAAAATGAACACAAGGGTAGGTTGCAAAGTGTTCAGCAAACTTAGTCCAAGTGTACTGTGTAATTAAACAAACCAGGCAGATTTTATTGCAAACCTTTCCCAGCATTCTGTTTATTATGTTCATCTATAATTATAGATGCACTGTGTGCTTGTAATCACTTCAGATAATTCCCAAGGACCTTCTTCAAAAAGATTTTATATTTGCAGGGAATGTTCAACCTTATAGGGGCAATGTATCCTTAGAGACATCACTTAAAGATCTCTTCCTTAGGGAGTGTCATTTTTTAAATGTTTTCATAGTGTACTTAAAGCTTTAATTAACAGGGCTTGAGAGCTGATGCTATCTTACCTTGTTCTGATCAGTTAGGTCTAAAAACACTAAGAAATTATGAATGCTCTCCACCCTATTGCTGAAGAAATATGAAAACTAGAAGCCACTCACCAGAAGAGATCAAAGAAAATCCATAGGATGTTCACTGTAAAGTGAGGTTCTATTCTAAAAAATGACTCGGGTTAGATGGCATTATAGGCTGCTGTGTTTATAATTTTTCAGTGACTCCAGATTTCATTTGTTCAGCTGACAACAACAACAAAAAACCTCCCCCTCCCCCAAATGCCAGCTCTGCACCTTAGGATGTGAGAGTCAAGCTGGGTTATTTCTTGTCTTATGTATTGCCACTAGCAATGAAGATTCTGCTCCTGCTGCTGTTACACCTATGTAGACCTATTGTCTTCTCTGTAGTTGCACAAGCATAACTGAAGGCAGAATGTAGCTCTGTATTTTGGACTTTAACTGTTCTGCTGATGCTAAGCAAGTCCGAATAAAATATAGCTCGCTTCCCCCAAATCTATATTGGTAAAAACATAGTAGTGGTTCTAAAGTTTGCAGATCTGCCTTGAACATCCACAGGGAGTAGATCTGTGGAATGAATGAGAATGGGCTATTTTTACAGTGTCTCTTTTCACAGTAGAACTACACTTAAATGACAGACTGATTAAACTCTTTGAGGCAAATGTTAATTAACAGCAAGTTACTAAAACTAAACTACTAAGATAACAAGAGTCCTTTTAAGCTTCTAGAATGAAAGCTAGAGAAGCTAAGAATGTGCAAAGGTGGTTAGGTAAACCATCTTAGGATGCCTTAGCTCAGATGTATTTTAGGCTCTGATTCAGCAAACCATTTAAGTCCTATTGAAGTCTTACACATGTGCCTAAGGGTGCAATTCAGCAAAGCTGACGTTGAAGTGTAGTACACACTCACGGATCGTGACTTCATAGTTTAGGGTGGGGCAGGATTTTGCCTTTGACATTAGTCCACTGTCAAACTGTAGTGTTTTCCTGCAAGTCCAAGGCCACCTATCATACCTACAGAAATGGAAATTGCTCTAAGCACAGCAGTCTTAATTACAGCCCCATATCACCTCAAAATAATCTCTAAACCCCTCTGTGTCCAACTCTGTAAAACACTGCTATTAACTATTCAACATACTCAAGGCCAGATCTTCAGCTGGTCTACATTAGCCTAGTTCCATTAACTACATAGAAATATGCAGATTGATAGCAACTCAGGGTCACATCCTACCTTCTCTAGGGATAATTTTATTAAATGAAACTAAGCAGATAATCAGTTCCTGGCATTAGTCGCAACTCCTCAGCACCAAAGTTCCCTTTGAACCGCCTCTGTGTTACAAAAAGGATCTACATGAGCTATTGAGAATTTCCCTGGCCTAGGAGAATCTTAGCATACCCTGCTTCACACCGCCCCTTCTCAACACTCCAGGGACAGTGGGCTTGTCAGAGCAGGGACAAGCATGGCTGGAGCTCGCTACACTCTGGCCCTTCCCCAGCTGCTGTAAGGGCCCCTAGGACATGTTACACCACGCTACAACTGAGAGTGTAAAATGCTGGGAGTGATTTGTAGTGACTCTTGACACCACTTCAAAGAGATTACGTTATTTTAAAAGTGTTTAATAGATGGGCTTTTCTGATGTAACTAAAATATACGTACGTTCAGATTTGTTATTACCTTATTATTAGTATTACTGTAACATCTAGGAGCCCTAGTCATGGCCCAGGCTCCTATTAGGTGTGCTAGGAGCTGTTCAAACACACAATAAAAATAGAGCCTTATGTTATTTTTTATACCATAGTTCATTTTACACATGACTAACGTTATACTAAGACTTCCTTACAAAATGCAGTGTGAGGCCACGAGCTCCCATAACATAACAGGCCAAGAGCAATTGGGTACAAAAAAAAGGGCAATAAAATAGCAATAAGCTCCCTTCCCAGATAGTCTCTTTTATTTACATCATCATCTAGACCGTTCATCCCATTTCAGTAATTATCTGACAAAAATAAAAATTCTCCCTCAACCCATCTTTCCAAATGTCCAGGTGAACAGAAGAGTCTTGAAGCATGATGGAAAGGTTAATAAATTCAGGCGTTGGTGGACCAAGTGTGGTTGGGGGGGGGGGAGGGAGGGGGGCGGAAGCAAATTATAGAGGAGAGAGACCTTCTAAGAGAATGTCCTCCTATTTAAAATGAAAGAACTCTAGCTCTGGTACCTCTGTTGATCTGAACTGTGGCGGTGTAACACTTAAGGTATGTCTACATGCTGCCATAAACGTAGAGACACTGCATGCCCCGCTAGCACACATATAAACAGCAGTGTAAATGAGGAGGAACTGCTTAGGCGAGTAGAGTGTCCTACACACTTGAACCACACGGTGTATACACCCAACACAGGCTCTCTACACACCCACATCTATGCTGCTATTTTTAACAGTGTTCGAGTCTTTTCCCTACACAGTGAGAGGCTCAAGCACCAGGGAGATTCCAGCAGCTTCTCCACTGCCAGAGCCTTTTCCCACTCCCTGCTGCTGGAGACTTTCACTGCAGCCTGTAGCTCTACCCCACAGCAACAGGTGTTTATACAGCTTGCCTTTCACTGCAGCATGTAGCTACACGTGTAGTGCCTGTACTCCACAGGCCACAGACATATTCTTTGAGAGGCAATCTTTCAGGCAATGTTTCTAGTGGGGTTTTGCAGAGATTGCTACTAGTCCCAGCGCTAGTCAATATTTTCATCAATGATCTGGAAGTAAATATAAAAAAAAAAATCACTGCTGATAAAATTTGCACATGACACAAAAAGATTGGCATAGTGATAAATAATAATGAGGATTGGGCAGTCATGCAAAGTTATCTGGATTGCTTGGTAAAGCTGGCCCCATTCAAACAAAATGCATTTTAATACAGACAAATGCAAAGTTACTAGTAGGAATAAGGGGAAGATATTACCTCTGTACACAGCATTGGTGAGACTGATACTAGAATTCTGCCCCTACAGTTCTGGTATCCACAATTTAAAAAACAATGTAGAAAATTTGGAAAGGGTGTAGAAAAGAGCCCCAAAAAAGTGATTCAACGACTGGAGAAAATGCCTCACAATGAGATACGAGAGCTCAATCTGTTAAGCTTATCAAAAAAGATTGAGAGGTGACTTGATTACAATGCACAAGTTCTTTCATGGGGAGAAAAGACTGGGTACTAATAGGGTCTTTAAACTAGAAGAGAAAGGCATAGCAAGAACCAATGGCTTGAAGCAGAAGCCAGACAAATTCAACTTGGAAATAAGGCACAAATCTCTAGCAGTGACTGTGGTTAACCACTGGAACCATGGGTGGATTCTCCATTTCTACTGTTTTCAAGTAAAGACTGGATGCCAAAGTGGAAGATAAGCTTTAGTCAAACAAGTTATTAGGCTAAATACAGGGGTAACTACGTGAAATTTAGAGGCCGGTGATATACAGTAGGTCAGACTAGATGCTCAAAGTGTCCCTTTTTGCCTCTAGCTCTGTGAGTCAGCCAACTCCCAAATTATACAGGCCCTGTGCACATGACAGTTTTCAACTGACTTTGTAGCCATTTATCTATGTCCTTATACCGATCCCATAGCCGTGGAACCTAAGATATCCTCTTTCCTTTCCTCTTCAAGCTTTGCCCATCACCTCACATATCTCCCTTGACCAAGACTTTATCCCACATTAGCTTTTCCAAAGCTACTAGGGTATTAGTAAATTGTTGACATGCAGCAGATCCATACTAGAAAACACAGAAGTGAGAGACCGAGGGCCTGCAGGAAAGCACACAAAAAAATAATAAGATACAAGACCATTCACACAGGTATGGCCCTAATGTCAATAGTTACCCTAACCCTCCGACAACTATGAAGTCCAGCCAGATCGATCAGGAAAAGGCAAAAAGGGGACAGGAGAGGGAAATTTCTCCATGTGACAATCGGGACTGGTAGAATGCATCAGAGTGGATTTCCTGAATAGCCAACATGCAAACTATTACAACACCACAGCTCAAAATAAACTCAAGCACATCTGTTTGTTGTTCAGAGGAGGAGCAATAATCACATAGGCTGGCAACAATCCGGAGGAGTTTTTTTAAATGGGGGGAGGGAAATCTACACTTCTGCATGACGGCCACCACCCGAGCCTCCAGCATCAGTGTACTATACATGCATTTGGGTTGGGCATTGGATGAATGTTTTTGAGTCATTGTGGGGCTGACATGGCCTGTGCTCCAGACCTTATATAATCATCCCAGCAAAGTCCAGGGACCATAAATGAGATACAAAAGGGTCAGCAGAGGATGGCCCTCGCACACAAATAACATAGGGTGAGGCAAGTAGCTCTGCACTGCCCTCCCATGTAAGCCACAAAAGTAGGGACATACCAGGGAGTAGCTGCTTGGCACTATGGAAATTCTGGACTATAGTCCAGTCCCCAGGCAGATGAAGTTCCATCAGCCCCTGGAACTGCTCTAATTATTCCAGCTGTTTTGGTCCCCACAGCAGCCCAGAATCTAGATGACAAAAGTGACAAAGCCACTCTTGCCCGCTGCATTTTCTAGGCTGCGCCTCTCAGGAGAAGAGGCACAGAATATGTCCCTATGGCTGATGTCAACACCCATAAATGAAACTGGACAGCTTTTCCACCATAATTTTACATTATTCCTTGATGCTACTGGTCATCAAAAATGTTTGGGTCAAGCAGGCCTCTAGCTCCTGGTAAGTGAAAGCCACTGTGCTGTGACAGTCAGGGTCTGCTTTCTGAACAGGTCAAGTTATTGCAGGGTGCAAGTTGTACAGAATTTCTGCTGATGTTTGCAGGATCGTCAGATCTTCCAGGCGCAGTACTTCTACCAAAGCCAGCTGGTTTTCAAGGTTCACCTTGTCCTTTTTCATTTGGGAAATCTGAAGTGTATAAAAACCAAGAGGATATTTAAACTCAGTAATAAAAATAGATGTAGCCCATAAACAGACATTTGCGACAAATTAATTTGTGCCAGAGGTAAGTGGCATCAAAATGTGTACTAGTTACATGTTATGACTTATCAAGAAAACACAATTAGTGGCAAAATGAAAAAGCGTTTGTTCAAAATCCACAACACAGACAGAAAATATAGACTAAAGTCAACATTAAGAAAATGTCAGGCTCCTCGTGAGTAGCCCAGTGTTCACAGGAACGTAGGAATTGCCAGACTGGATGAGACTCAAAGTCCATCTAGTCCAGTATCCTGTCCACACCAGTGGCCAGCACCAGAAGGTTCAGAAGAACCCTACAGACTGTAAGCAGATGTTCAGCAATCTGCCCCCTACAGTAGGTCAGAGATTGTGAGCCTAGTTATATTATAGTCACTAATACTACTCAGCTACTCATAAATTTCCACCACAACTTCACTAACCCATCCATCAAATGCTCTCTAAAACACAGCCACACCAGCATCAGCTTTCTGGACACCACAATCAGCTTCAATAATGGACTCAGCTAGCTACTTCATGAATTAGCTCCCATGCTTGAGTTAAGACAAAGTCAAGAACAGCCTCTAGAACTGGCTGTTATAAGAAGCAAACACTTAATGGATCAAAGTTTTGACACAAGTACTCAACACTGTCCCATTATGCCTTTTGAACAGTTAATACCTGAACTTATATAACTGAAATTTCCCACTGTCATCATTTCGTTACACTTGTCTGCCTTGGATTTCTCCCAACATTGTCTATTCCGTTTCCTTTTCCTGATCTCGAGGACAGTAGCATAGCCCTACTAATACATTTACATTCTTACCATTTGGAATTTGTATCCATATAGCTTCAACTGTGTAACCCCTTTTCTATACACCATTTTCTCAACCACACACTGAGATTGGAAGGACTTCAGGGAATGCTCCTATCCCCCAGATCTGGACCTAAGCCTTCTACCTAGCAGTCTAAATTTAGCTTTCAGGACTTCTCTCCTATGGCTCCCTATGTCATCAGTACCAACACGTACCACCATCATAGGCTCCTCCCCAGCATTCACCAGAAGTCCATCTAGAGTCTTGTAATATCCACCACCTTTGCAACTGGCAGGCAAGTCACCATGCTGTTCTCTCAGTAACCACATACCTGTCTATTCCTGATCTAATCCCGTACTGCTGCCTGTAATTCCATCGCCTGAAGCAACCTCTTTGGTGCCTGAGGAATTGTTCATCTCCACTATCGCAGTGGGAAGGAAATCCCATCTAAGAAGGTGTGTCCTTCCATTTCACCTAGATGCCCTTCCATCAGAAGATTGGCTTCCTCAACTGGAAGATCAGGGAAGTCAGTTCTGAGGCGGGCTTGCTCTACAATGTCCCTATATGCCATGTCTATAAACAATTCTGTCTCTGCTCCTCCAGTTCAGCGGTTCAGGCCTAAAGAAGCTGTACCTAGGCTCTGAGGGCCATGAGCTGCTTGAACTCTGTGCATACATGTTTTCTTTGCTGAGGATGTATTTTTATAACTATTTTCCATTATAATATTCTTAACAGAGGTTTGTTTTGTTCTCAGGGGTGGCTAAAATAAGCTCACAGGTAGTCATTTTATTTTACTGTAGGCAATTATATATGGCACATAGGTCTATAGTAGCGTAGACACTGAGTAGGTATTTTCATCTGTTGTATTTTTAAATGACGTTTATATTAACAAGAGTTCAAAAGCAGCTTTGTCAATAGGACATTGGTAGTGCAAGACACCCTTACATTCGCCCAGTCTAGCCACAGGGTGACAGTTCGGTCATTTCTTTCTGTGTGTTGTGAGGCCCTAAGCGACACTAAGGAAGTGCGTGCATGAGATATATGAATAAGTCTGGGCACTGACAATGTTATCAGTCAAACGGCAATGGGCTACCAGTCATATCCAGGGAAGTGGCTGAGCCCTAACTGCCTGAGAACCTCTGTGACACACTGACTGTTAACCCAGATAAGGTTTTTTGGGGGGAAGTACGTGGACTTGTAGTTTAAGATAGATGTGGTGATAACACTGCTCGCAGGAAGGAAGGAAGGCCCCAAAAGCAAACCAAAGATTAAGCCTGACCACCCTCAACAAGGACTGGACAACGCAGTAGTTGGGGTCACCAGTGTGATTAGATGTTCGGCTGCGTATGTGTGTGTTTTCTGTGTGCTGCCCCAGCTCTGTGCAGACAGCTGGCACAGCAGACCTCAAATGAACCACCCAATGACCACAAGACCCGTTAAGGTATGAAGGCATCAGGCCAGATTTATTGTCGACAAAACACAGTACTAGTATCCTGTAGACTCTACCAGACTACTAATGCATGTATGCCCGTAACAATGGGCAGCTCAGTGAACAGAGGAACATTCCATTCCTCCCTAGGCCAGACAAAGATATTCCCTCTGAGATACATCTTTATACCCTGATACAAACAAGTTAGTACTGCCCCATAGTTAGTTACTGCCCCCTGATGTGGCTAGTTATCACCCATCACCTTGTACGTGTTGGTTCAATCAATACATCTCTATTACATACTGACCTTATCTTTTAGAAGGGGTCAGTGTGTTGCTGTTATTCTTGGGGAATGTTTTTGTACCATCCTTGACATCGGAATATTCTGGTACCACTTGATATCGGGATGTGTTTGAGTGAGTACTCTGTGCTTAGCACTTCTTTGAAATATGTATTTTTGCAATATTAGCCCTGTTCTTGCCAGATTCTGTAAGCAGGTCCCGCCCCACACCAGGCCTCTAATACAAGGGCTTATGTCTCAAGTTCTCTTCCTACTACAAGAGATATGGAACCTGTGATCTCCCATTTGCTCGAAAAAAATCTCTGGGAGGTACTATGAGTCATTACCAACCTTAAAAAACCAAGTGTGCTGCTTCATGGGTCACCACAAAGACACCCAGATGGCTAATACCCTACTTTCCCTGGGCCAGTCCCCAAGAAAGAGGAGAGAGATTCTCATAGACCAGCCAGCTGACCAGAGGATGACACATGCTATCTTAAGATATCTGAGCCAAAAGACATCATCTGGTTCCCCAAACTGCAGTTCCTGACTGACTCTGAAGCTTCACGGAGTAAGCAAGCTGAAGAGTAGATCCTTTAAGTATTTTTCTCTTTTGAATTATTTTCTAAGATAACTGTGGGGATGCCTGCAACTAAAGAACAGGGCAATCATCGTGTGATGCAGCCCATTGTTCAATCCCAGCTTCTGCCAGCCAGAGCCATGGGGTTGCATCCCTGACCATCTTGACTAATAGCCATTGATGGACCTATCCTCCATGAAATTTATCTAGTTCTTTTTTTAACCCAGTTCTAATTTTGGCCTTCACAACATCCCCTGACAAAGAGTTCCACAAGTTGCCTGTGCGTTGTGTGAAGAAGTACTTCCTTATGTTTGTTTTAAACCTGCTGCTTTTAATTTCATTGTGTGACCCTGGTTCTTGTGTTATGTGAAGGATTAAATAACACTTCCTTATTTACTTTCTCCACACTATTCATAATCATATCCCCCCTTAGTCATCTCTTTTCCAAGCTGAACAGTCAGTCCCAGTCTTTTTTTCTTTTTTTTGACTGATTCTCAATCTATTTTCTTGTCAGGTTATTGATGTCAATTGAGGTCAATTTACGCTATTGATCACATTGTTTTAGGGAAATGCAGTAAGTTAGCTAGCTTTGTATTTGCTTATTTATTTTCTCACTTAATTCATAAAAAGTACACCTAATTGGTTTGCCCTCATCACATCAGATAGCCATGAGGTACACCACACCAGATAAAGGGATATGATGGCCACTACGCTGCTCCTGAGTTAAAGCCTATTGCCACTGCAATAAGATTACTGCATGCAGTTTTAAAGAAAATCATTGTAACCGTTGGGCCATTTTCTGATCTTAGTTATACTGGTGTAAATCCAGAATCACTTTAGTGCAGTCAATAGCAAGGGGCTTTTTTCATATGCCACCTTTTTATGCTTTACCAAGAGTTCCTAATCCAAAACCCACTTGAATTAAATGGAAATAATCCCATTGATTTAAGGTCCATGTGCGTAATATATACCAAGATATTCCCAAAAAAGTGACAGTCCCCTCCAACTCCCCCAAAGCAGGATAAATCCTAAACTAAGGCACGCTTACTGCACCAGGAGCTGATCCCAGTTATATTGGTGTAAATCCAGAGTATATTATGCCTGAAGCACACTTTGAATAGCAAAATAAAAGGCACCCTGCCCACAAAAATAAGCATTTAGCTAACGCCAGAAATAAGCTGATAATTGTAGGTCAAACCATTGCCTATGAAACACACAGAGCCAGATGCTACCCTCATTTTCATCACTGAAGTCAATGTTGTTACTACCAATTTATGCTAAGTTGTCTATGCAGTACTGTAGTCTGCACTTGAGGGATGCAAACTGATCTGTGTTGGTGCACACTAAAAGCTCCCTAGCATGCGTTAACGTAGTCCTGTTTCAAACAGCAGTACATTAACATACACAGGAACTTTTAGTGCACACCAGTAGAGTCCACCCTGGGCCTGCCAGTGCGCAACATGCTAGTGGGGACTAAAATTTACAGCCCTCTATTGCAGACTACAGCACCACGTAGACAAGCCCCTTGGGGGCGTCTGCCCCGTTGTATTCTTCTAGCCAAGTTACCTGGTGAAGGCTGTGCTGTGTCTCCTCTATTAAAGAAAAGCATATTTTTGCCGCTATGTTCAAACTCCTCTCTTCATTTCTGGCTGAAATTATATCACCAAGCAGCACTTTCTTCCAGTAGGTACTAAAGCAAAAAATATGTTTGACAAGCGATTATTTGTTGCATTCCCCAGCCAGAAGTTAAACTGAAGTTATAGCTCAAAATAAAATAAATAAAACCCTGATAGATAAGTAAGTCAAAGTTAACACACACACACACACACACACATAAAAAATAGACCCACAGCACTCAGATACCACAATGATGTGCATGTTTAAGCCGCTGAGTAGCACAGAACACACACTGCATGGTATGGAAGACAGATGGGTCTCAATATCTTTCAGTTACTTTAACATGTTCTGTCCAGGACTAAACCCTCACAGCATAGATGAGTGTAAATATTTTTCCTTTTAATTTTAAAACATGTTTGATAACTGACAACGCTCATGTACCTATCTGCAAACAATGCCAAGATTGTGAAGACCAAATTCACTGCTGAAATAAGCACAATCAATTTTGTGACATCAGTGCTGAACCTTTGTACTTCAGCATGAACTTGGCCCTGAAATTTCAAAAGTAGTCCCTGAAATGTACTTTTCAGAGAAATCAAACTGATGTCTGAGTTCATGGGACCCATCAAAGTGACAAATGTAAGAAACAGAAACTGAACACTAAAGCAATATCCAGTTCTTGAAGTAGGAAGGGAACAACAACAGAATGCTTGGTGTTTAACTGAATCGAGTTGTCATATATGCAACAAGCAGATAACGACTTTTAAATTATATATTGTTCCAAATCCTTCTTGCCTTACACATGTGAGTAGTCTTATTGACATTCGAGATAATCACACAAGTATATCCAATGTTACCATCTCTACACCTCACTTAGTGTGAGAAGACACAGACTAGAGGGATAGAAGGGGCATTATTTTCTAAATAAATGACCACATTTCTGTAAGTGTATTTGAAACTTACAATTCATCTGCTCCAAGACATAATAACTTGAGAGCTGTGAGGAGTCTCCATGATGGCCCATCCCTTCCAAACGTCAAATTTCTAAAAGTGTCAAAAATTACCAAAAGGTAGAAAGCATGAGCTCATTACACAGTTTGTCATCTTCACACTAACAGTAACTGTGGCAACAAAACATCTGCCTAGTGGCAGCCTCCTCCCACCCTAGGACACAGTTAAGGAGAAGCAAATTCATAGTCCATGTGGGAACTACACTGTAACATCTAGGGGAAAAGGATTCTCCCCAGCTTCCTTTGCTCTGCTGCTTCCCACAGCCTTAGGACAGGGTGGTCCAGATTGTCTTGTGCTGACCCCTAGCCCTGATCCTTAGCTTTCATATTGTCTTTTATCCACTTAAATTCTCTTCCACTATCAAGGAGCTAAACAGAATACCTATATTTTTATAAACCAAATTTTTGGCAAGTTTAAAAAAAAAAAAGCATCTGAACTTTTATTTCAGTTTTGTTGTAACTATTTTCTCAAATGGAAACCAGGGTTTTAAAGAGATACTTACTCTAACAAGTTATGAGCCTTTAGAATGGAAAGCTTCATATTTCTCTGCTTGTCTGCTGAAAAGAGATGTTTAAGAAGGATATCTGCAAAACACATATTTAAAGATCCTTAAGCAAACAGTTAACACTGAAAACAAACTAAACTTGAACTGTATTTTAACTATAATTAATCTTCCAACTGAACAGTACGCAAAGACCAGCTCAGATAATGTCAAAACTTTAATGAACTTTACCTTGAGTTGAAGAACCCTCTGAAGAGCACTTAGCAACTTGCAGGACTGAACCCAGAGCGTGAGTTCATTCTGGCATTTCCTAACTCTTGAGTACTTGACCTGGCAACCTTAATAATGTTCTTTTAACACAATTTTTGACATACAGTCAGTTCTAAAGCACCAAGAGCCAGATGCTCAGCTGGTAAATCAACACAACTCCACTGAAGTAAATGGAGTTGATTTATACAAGCTGCAAATCTGACTTTAAACAGCCTTAATGCTTTATAATAAAAATGTAACTTGTCTACTGCATACTCAATTCCAAACAGCTGTCTCTCTCTTCACATGCCTATATAAGCAACCAAGCCCCACTGACAAAAAAAACAAACAAAAAAAATCCACTTCCCAAGCTATTTTTTGGCTCTCCAATCAGCTTGTTGGCCAACTCATAACCAAGTCTTCACCACTTAATTATTAATTTTCTATAACAATGACTGGGCTGCCTAATAGCATGGGTTTCTCTTATTGTGGTCTTAGTTCAGCACATGTTTAACACTAAGTTTAGCAGAATTGGGGCCTCTAAGACATGTGAGCATCCTCTCTATGAAAAGGCTCCATCAATATTTAGTGTGATACAGAAGCATGCACACACACACACACACACACACACACACACTTGAGAGAGGGTAGTTTGCAAAAATCTCCCAGCATTTCCAGTTCCATCCTTAAATTATTCTCTAAAGCCACAATCCTGCAAACACTTAAGCACGTGCCTAAATTTTACTCGCATAAGCACTCCCATTGAAGCTAATGTTGCTACTCCTGTGCTTAAAGTTAACCAAACATGTAAGAGTTTTCAGAGTAAAGCTAACTAAGTTTCATAGCGTAACAAATGAAACCTGAGCAATTCCAAAAAAATGAAGGCCACTTCACACACACACACACACACACACACACACACTTTTAGTTAAAAATCCCTATTAGGTGTAGTTCAAAAAGGCAAAAATGGAACCAACTCAACCCTATATTTCACTTTAATGCTCCCAACAAACCCTAAATTGATCATATATGGCGACAGCCTAGTGCAGAGTGAAACTATGTAAGCTTCCTCACTGCCCCTCAATTACCATATTTACCCAGATGAAGAGATAAAGCTGGCTGGCTCCCTAGTATTTCATATTTTAATGTGAAGATCAAGCTACCAACCTGCTGAGACATAAACCCCACTCTGTGGGTTGTTGATGGCAACAAATCCATATTCTAGCAGAAGTCGCTGGTTATCATGAGGCCCGTAACAGATAAACAGTTCTTCGTGTCTTCTACAATGTGACTCTGTCCTGATTTCATAACATCTTGTCTGCTCATTAAATGCAGCTTTTACCTTTGAGAAATTTTAAAAAGACATTTCCTCTATGGCAGTGAGGAGAAAAAACCCATCAGACCTAGAATGATAAAGACCAGTAATATTTCCTTACTGTGGCAAAAGGGTATAAACTTCTAGGACTCAATGATGAAATATGTAAAGTGATTTTGAAGAGGGGTTATTTTTGTTGCACTTAGGACCTTATCTGAAGAAAGAGGAAAAATTCTCTAAAATACTAAAACAGAACAAAAAAAAAAATCCTTGGGTTCAAGACTGTGCTGCCTCTAGGAGGCAGAGCACAGAAGGGGAAGCGGGAACAAAGCTAGCTTTAAGCCACCTTTGTGCTACCCTGACTCTGTGCGGTCACGTGAGTCAGTGTGGTCCCTGGCATAAATCAGAGCAACTTCATAGGCAGTCCTGATGAGGTTGCCATAGGCTGCTTGAAGCCTACTACCAGGCACTCTAGAAACCACATGCCCCCTGCACTGTGCCTTGTGAGGGGGTAATACAGAGCTGCTTACCGGGGCCCTCTGCTGGGGACAATTCTCCTCAAGCCATTTCTGGACACATGGGACAAAAGCATAAGCATGTGACTCATTGGCTGGCACACCCCCTAGTGGCTGGGGCATGGTGTAAAGGCTTTCCTCCTTTAGCGCCCCCTGCTGACAGCCATTCCACCCCTACTGTGGTCTGCTTCTTCATGCCATTCAGCCCCACTCCTTCCAGCTCATGTAGCGTCCCACCCCTCCCAGGGTAAACCAGCTTGTGGTCCTTCGACTTCATGTTGGACAGTTGGTCTGAGTCCAGACTCACCAGTCCTCATCTCTAGTATCAGGGGAGTTCAGCAGTTCTTACTCTTTGGGGAGAGAGGGGGGGCACCCCCACTTCCTTGGTGGGCTGGTAGAACTCAGGCCCTCCCACTCCATTCGGTCCAGACCAAGGACCGTCATTACACAGTCAAGGCCCTGGCTGTCTCCTGGGCCACTTCTTACCTTATCCTGTCTTGGCCCTTTATCTCAACCTCTTCCCAGGTTCCCAGCATATCAGCTCCACTCTAAGCCACTTCCCAAAGGGTCTGCAGGGCTTCTTAGCACTTTCCGCTACCCAGCTGGATCTGCTGCAGAGGGGTTTTCCTCCATTCCCCTGGCAGGGCAGTCCCTGACTCAGCAGGAGTCTTCCTGCTCCTTGAAGGACCCTCCACCACAGGGGAGAAACCTGGGTGGACTCACCTCCTGCCACTTTCTTTCTCAACTGCCTAAGTTTCCCCATTGCAGAGGTGCCTTCCTTCAGAGAGGCTTTGTCTGCCAGCAACCCTACTCAGCTCTCTGACTCCAGCCAGGCTTCTCTCACTGAGTGAGAGCCAGAAATCTGCTCTCCTTCCAGCCCTTTTAACTTCTCCTTCAGGTCTGACACATACTGCAGGTGTAGTGGGGTGAGGCTGATTGTGCCCACAGGCTTTCATTAATCCCTTCAGGCTGAGTGTGGGGTTGCTACACCTCATCATACCAGGGTACTGGGGGCGGGCAGAGGCGCAGAATCCTTTCCCCATCCTTATTTTGCCCCTTGATTCATAAAATCAATTCTATTTGTTAATTCACGCTGGGTTACATGATAAGTTTTTGTGGCATATCTACTGAGCCTATAGCTGTCCTACAAACAATACACTATACACACACCAATCATGACCCTTCAGTGGGATGCCGTGTTCCTAATTCATCAGAGACAAGAATGTGGATTCTGCAAAAAGTCTGTGCATTGTACATCGTAAAAACTATGGTTATGTTTTTCCAGCTTCTTACCTGAACATTTGGACTGTGGTTTAGCAGATCTAAATAAGGCGCTAGTGCATAAACATCTGGTTCTCTAGAGAAACATTCCCTCTGTGAATGCTTCATGTACACTGTTCTAGTATTAATGGTACACCAAGCCCACTGCAGGGCATCGTAGTTAAAAACAGTTTCTACATTCTCAGTAAACAAAGACTGCAGAGAAGAGAAAAAAGACTTGGAAGAGGTATACAGTTCCTGGACCACTGTTCTTTGCTCCTGAGCCTTCCTTCTTAAGGGCTCAGGAAGAAGTCTCACTACTTCTTGATCCAAACAAACAGGGCACGTATAGGTCTTTGGTAAAACATCAAGATAAGGCTTCCACACAGATTGCTCACCAGCATATTTCTCTGCTATTAAAAATGTGCACAGTGCTATCAAAGGAGATATGGGAGGCTTCCACCTATTAAAAACATAACAGATACACAGAAGTGAGGTGGAGAAAATACAACCACACATATCCTTTTAATACCTGGAGATTATAAACAAATATTTTAAACTTCTTTGTAGTTCACCTGCAAATGTTTTTTCATTATTTCGAGGTGTTTTTAAATTTATTTTTACTGACAAGCTGTTAAAAACGAGCTGGTAAAACACTGGATTTTGTTTAAACAAAAATATAAAATAGTTTTCTATACTCTACATCACCTTTTGTTATGAATTTGCTGAAAGGGTGCCTTCATATGGCACTTTGTGGTCTCATATTTGAATTCCTTTCTTTTAGGGCATGCACATTTAGTAATGTCAAACAAATCATTTACAATTCCATTTAAATAAGGGCCCCATCCTGCAAAACCTTACTCATTTGAGCAATCCACATGCATGCAAGTAGTCTTGTTGAGACCAATGGGAATACGTTGTAACGCTTCTCGACTCACCCAGAGCTATGAGTCACCTTGTTACCATCTGCTGCCAGCACAAAGGAGTCTTGCCTGTGCTTAACTGGGTGTCAGCTTTCTAACACAAACAGCCCGTCATTATAGCTATATTATAATGGGCTATATTAGCCCTTCCTTTGCCCTGCAGTTTCACAACAGATGCACCCCAGGCCTTGTGTCCCTTCAAAGTGTCACCCTGTGGTATCCAGCCCCTGACCACTGAACACTCACAGAAATACCAGATCCTCTGTTCCCAGAGAAACAGCATACCAGTGTACTAAATAGTAATAAGTCACCAGGACCAGACAGTATTTCACCCAAGAGTTCTGAAGGAACTCAAATGTGAAACTGCAGAACTACTAACTGTAGTCTGTAACCTATCATTTAAATCAGCTTCTGTAGCAAAATGACTGGAGTATAGCTAATATGATGCCAATTTTTTAAAAGGGCTCCAGACGTTACCCCAGCAATTACTGTAGCCTATAGGACTAACCTGCTTGCTTGTGTGTATATATTTTTATAGTTTAAGTATTTGGTTTATTGTAATAGGTTTATAAATTTATATTAAAGTAAGCTTGGCTGTAATGCAAGAACCTACAGGCCATATTCTGTATGTTAAGCTAAGGCAAAGTTAGCATATTTATATTAAAATCTTTTACTTGGAAAGCAAAGTTAACCTATATTTTGTTACCTAAATAGATAAGTACCCACGCCTATGTTTATTTAAACTAATAAACAATGAAGAATGGCATAGGGTTTTTTTTTAAAATGTTGTACCCACAGACTTAACAAGTACACCACAAGAGACTAATGTGCGTACATACCTGTTATGAATATGCTCATACATATTAGCCTATGGGGTGAGTGTACCCTAACACTTCTGTGGGTAAGGAGAATTTGGGCATAAGAGGAAGGATTTCTGGCATTTGCCCTATAAAAGAGGTAACCCACCTCAAAAGAGTATCTCCAGTTCTCACTTTACTCCATCTTCATTTTTACTTAACTTTATTTATTTTATTTATTTACGATGACTGCTACTATTAGTAGGCTGTACTTGTTCTTCTTAAGCTTTAAGTTTCAAGGAAACTAGGCTAAGCTTGGTTTCCCTAAGTTTTATTCTTAGTTTATTAGGTTTTAATTTAAATATGCTAACTTTCCCTTAGCTTAACACACAGGATATAGCCTGTAGGTTTTTTGCATTACAGCCAAACTTACTTTAATATAAATTTATAAACCTATTACAATAAGCCAAATACTTAAGCACCGCACAGGCATTCAGAGCTCCGGAGGGGAGAGATACCTCTCCCCAGACCCAGACCCAACCCAGCCCGGGCCTGCCATGGCCGTGGGAGAGGCGACCCTCCTCTGACCCCAGCAGGGAGAGCCACCCCTCCCTCCCCACAACAGCACCTGGGCTGAGGGGGAGAGCTGGGAGGAGTCCTCTCTCCCCACTGTAGCCCCAGGGCAGCCTGCACCCGAAACCCCTCATCCCCCCCCACCTCTTCGAGCCCCTCATCCCCAGTCCCACCCCAGAGCCTGCCCCCCCAGCCGGAGCCCTCATCCCCTCCGCACTCCAACCTTCTGCCCCAGCCCTGAACCCCCTCCCACACTCCAAACCCCTCAGCCCCACACCTGCCACATGAACTTTGTTATGTGCATCAATATGGAGGTGATGTGTCACACACCACCTCCATATTGGTGCACATAACAAAATTCATTCTGCACATGGGTTGGAAAAAATGAGAGGGAACACTGCCCCAAAGTTCATTGTCCTTACTTGCAAGCAGAGCTCTCCTCTGCCCATACACTTCTTCCTCTAAATCTCCGGTCTTTGAAGATTCCACAATCCTTCATTAGCACTCAGCTCAGACTGTAAATGGATGCCCATTTTGAACCAAACATTTCTTGCCAGAAAGAAAACCTGCTTTTCACCTTTCTGGTAATCAGTCCCTAGTCACAGATCTTAAGGACTGAATTTTCAGTGTATATATAACTCCTTATACAACATCTATACATACATTTTGCAATGATTATGACAACCGGTGTGACAAGCTTCCAGTACAGACCTTACATGACATTATTTGGTGAACCCAGAGGATCCCTGTACCTGTTGCCATTTGGCATCCAGAGTTTCTTGGGTCACACACATGTGTAAATTAGGCTTTACAGATTGAGGCCCTAACACAAATTCAAATGAATAATCTAACAGTGTGCGAGCACCCTATCAACACCAACAGAGGAATTTCTTACGAGATTATCTTTCCCTCCTCCACACTTACTTTGCAATGTTTTCCCCAAGGTAGCTACTAAGGACAGTACCAGTGGTGAGCAAGCATTTCTCCGGCAACGAAATAATCACTTCCCCCGCCTTTGAGAAAAATCAAATAGACTAAAAGTCAGATTGAAAATGACCCACGGATGCACAATTCATAAGTGTAGAGAAATGTTCCAGAGCACACCAGAGCCAGGAGGCAAACAGATACAACCACAGCCTCAGCGCGGATCATTATAGTTGTAAAATTCTGGTGGTCCAGCAATGTAGGAAGTTTGTGCAGTATGTGGCAGGATGTCCTGACAGAGGATAAACAGTTTCTGGGCTGGCTGGCGACTGGCTGAGAAGCATCACCTTTCCCCTTGAACAGAATACACCACACTTGGAGCGAGACCCCTTTGACAGAGGAATTTTCTACTGGGCATTTACACCCAGATTATAGCTCCTTTGTGCCCCTTTCAAACAGGACTACATTAACATAAACTAGGTACCTTTTAGTTCATGCCTGCAGTGTCCACACAGGACAGTTAAAGCATAACATTTTGGTGCCCTTTGCAATTCACACCCCATGTAGTCCACACTGCCATGCAGAGTACACGGAGCCTGGGGGATTCCAACTCCTGATTATAAATTATATCGTCTTAGACTCCCCTCTAGTCTTTTAGGCGCTCCCAGGAGCAATTTTGATTAGGGCCCAGAATGTCTCCAGCTGCTCCTGCAGTACATGTAATAAAAGCCATATAACAAACAAACAAATAAATACTAACCTGAAAGGCTTTTGTGGTCATTAAGCCTCTTCCCGTATCTGAAATAGCAGGAACAAAAAGAATGATTACAATATGGTATACAATCTTAAGACTTCTCCATAAGACTACAACAAAACACTATGAATTAAAACTGGTCTGAAAAAGGAAACATGAAAATGAACATATTTCTTATATAACATAAAAACCGTTTTTAAAAGTCCCCCATGGACTAGCTGAAGCTTATGTATGTATCTGGGCCAGATACTCAAAAGGTATATAGACACTTAACACCTATTGATTTAAATAGAAGAGAGGCACCTAATTACCTTTAAAGATATGGGCTCTTATTTCTCTCTCTCTCCTCCTTTCTCTAGCTTCAGTCTCTTCTCTGCTGTCTCACACATTCTTATCGCTGATGAAAGCCTTCATCTCTACAGCTCCTGCCATCTTCCTGCATCCCTCAGCTTCACTCATTTTTTTTCCAAATCTTGGCTTAAAAACTACTTTTTTTCTCCCCTGCTTGTGCTTCTCCCTTTTTGCTAGTTATTTTACACTCAGTGTTTTAGTTGTCACTCTGCAATAGCTCTGCACAGTTGTTTCTCGATTTATACTATGTACTATCTGCTGCCTTCTAATTTAATTCTGTAAAGATTTTTGAAGATTATTATTAAAGACACACACAGTAAACAATCCATTCAAATTTGAACTATTTATTATTGTTGCTATCTGCATTCCATCTCTACATGTTGATAGGTTTAGTTAGTCTGCCAGAATGAATGAGGAAATGGTTACAAGCTTAAGTCCTGAGCCTGTAAACACTTATGCAACAGTATTTTACAAATGTGACCAGCTTCTTTAAGGCCTATGACAGCAATCCTACAAGAAGTACTACATGAGTGTACCCCACTGCCCGTGCAGAGCCCCTCTGGCATCAGTAGCAATTTGCAACAGCATAAGAACCCCCTTGTGAGGAACAGCTTGCAGTATGTGGGACAGAGTCTACTTGTGTGAGTGAAATTATTCATGTGTGCATTTGTTTGAAGGATTTGGGTCCTTAATGTCTGTACACTGAATACTCATTCCTGAAGAAAACCAGCCAGATGGAAATAAAACCACAGTGAGAACCAGACAACCTAGGATCAATAAGCAATTAAAGTATTACCTGAAAACTGTGCTGGTCTTAAATTACGGTCATCAAACCCCCTCTCTTTCAGCCACTTCCTAAGTTGTATATATTCCAGTATGTGACTCTGGTTTACTAAATGAAGAGAATAGTGATTAACCTACAGCATACAATTTAATTAAAAACATGGTGCACTTGTACTGTAGTACAGTGGCTCTCAACCTTCCAGACTACTGTACCCCTTTCAGGAGTATGATTTGTCTAGCGTATCCCCAAGTTTCTCCTCACTTAAAAACTACTTGCTTACAAAATCAAACATCAAAATACAAAATGGCACAGCACACTATTACTGAAAAATTACTTACGTTTTCATTTTTACCATATAATTCTAAAATAAATCAATTGGAATATAAATATTGTACTTACATTTCAGGGTATAGTATACAGGGTAGTATAAGCAAGTCATTGTCTGTATGAAATTTTAGTTTGTACAGACTTCACTAGTGCTTTTTACATTGCCTAGTTTTCTACAGGCTAATATCTAGATTAGTTGATGTACTCCCTGGAAGACCTCTGAGTACCCCTGGTTGAGAAGTACTGCTGTAGTAGATTTTTACCATATTCACAGAAGAATGGTCTTTTATAACATGACACACCATAAGATAGTGAAAAAGGCATCAGTTCTGTTAGGTACTGAATACCCTTAATGTCACTGATTTCACTGGAAATTGAGGGTATTCAGCATGACCAAGAATCACTCAGCAGAGTAATACAGTATCATCCTTCAACCAGAAAACAGAATTCACAAAGCTAAACATGGACAAAGGAAGACTAAGTTAAAGCATATTAAAACCAGAAAATAAAATGGTTGTTCACATGTAACGGCTGATGTCCATGATTACTCTTGTCAAGACATGTAGGAGTTTGAACATGTACAGACTGTAGAAAGATCCCTTGCCAAGTAACTAATTATTCTGTTGCTTCCCTGAATGCAAACAAAGAATAGATGAAAACATACAGTACCTCCATTTGAAGGCAAACTACTAAATTGTTTTCTTCTTCTCTTTCTACCGGTCCGACCTCTATTTTTCCACATGGTAAGAAAAACTTCACCTTAGGTATACAACCTGAATGAAAAATGGGAAAACAGCCAGGTTCTTTTTTGATATTTCTTTCAGTTCCTGCATATAAAAGATTACTCACTCCAGACTTTTACAAATATACACAAAAGAAATTAAAGTTCTTCATATTCAACATGCTTCAGCTTTTCATCTCAGAAAACGCAGGACACACTAGCACTTGAATGAGCAATGCGAGGAGAGGGAAGCAAAAAGCTTCCATCCCATGCTGCCACCTTACCTAAGAACTGGGCATAATCCCCTTGGGGAACAAAGGCACTTCCATTTCTACATTTAAAAATAAGGTAGTTTCCATGCAGAAACATTATTAATTTACAGTTATGTTGATACAGTGACTAATATAACCCATATATAAAATTCACAGCAAGAACACTTAAAATAACTATTTTCAATTAAAAAGTATAAGAGAGATAAGGTGGGTGAGGTAGTATCCTTTTATTGGACCAACTTCTGTGCGTAAGACAAGCCTTCAAGCTACAACAGAAGATGGTTCAATAAAAAAATATTACTTCACCCACGTTGTCTCTTTAATATCCTGGGACTGACACAGCTACACAACACTGCATTTAAAAGTATGAACATAACACACATAATTTACATAAATATTCCATTACCTTTGCAGTTCATTTATTCAATGAAAGACAATACTGGCATGGAAAAAATTAACGTTATTCCAATAACAACCATAACTCTGACCTACAACATATAAAATATTTCATAATATACCTACACAGTTATAAATTTCAAGTAGTCAAGTTACACATATTCCTTTGATATATTTGACTAAATTACTTGTAAACACATCTTACAGGTTAGCATTTAGTTGTTACTGCAATGTGGACAGTGACACATGACAATACTGTCATTAACTGAACTGAACCATAGCTTAACTATAAGTAAAAGAAAAAAAAATTTATAGGAATTAATGGGGGCAAGCCATACTTCAAAAAGAAGACACCAGAACAAAATGAGAAGATAGTCGATTTGGACAGCACTAATTATGACAGTGAAAACTATTGTTGGGGTTACTAGGCCTGCCTGAGCCAGAGTTCTTCCATGTTTAAACTCTGTCCTTCCATGTTTAACTCTGATCGACCTCAACAACCAAGGACAGGAATTGGAATGTGTAAATAGCCAGTTAGCAATTACAACCTTGTTCATTTCAGGTACCAAACGATAAGGATGAGGTTTGCATGTTTCTAGTTGGGGAAGGGGTAATAAACTAAGGGTAAACAGGACCAAATAACTGTTTAGAGAGACGTTACTAACAAGCTAGATTTATAGCCCTGGAATGATTTAGTTGCTTAAATGTATAAACATGCCTTTGGTAAAGAGGGGAGGGAGAGTAGGGGGGAGTGGTAGAGAGGGGGGCTTAGTTGTAAAATGTATAAAGAAGAGAGAAACTGTTTTTGCTGGTGTGCTCGATTTGAGACTTGCCTGTCTCCTTGCACCACTTCGAGATCTCAAATAAACTTTGATTGTTTCTCCACCCCGGTATGTTTATTGGCGTGAAGCACTCCGGGCAACGAACCCCACTGTTGCTGTCCTCGGCCCCCTGTGCCGGCAACACTATCAAGTAAGCACAATATAGCATTGCTGAGTTCAGGACCACCACCACACACACTATGTCATAGTAACTTCTATTTCCTGACATTGGTGTTGGAACAATTTGTACAGTGGGCGTGCTGAGAGCCATTGAACAAAACTGTAAACCCTGTATATGATACAAACCACTTCAAGCAGGGGGTGTTCCCGCACCCCGAGTTCCAGCACCCGTTTCCAGCGCACAACATTTTTGAATATGCGTGTACGGGTGTGGGTGAATTTCCCAATAAAAGGAGCATATCTTTTTAGGGGAGAGGATGACAATTCTAACACACATGAATCACTTCTTCCACAGGTCTACAGCTGTAAGCGAGAAAGCCTATGTGTGTGTGTTTTCCCCCTCCAGTTCCGGCATCAGGCCTTTTCTTAACAAATGGCTAGATCTCTAATAGCAGCACCGGTTGCATTATCAACTGCATACTGAATTAAGTAACAATATTACTTCTAGCGCCTTGGATTTTCAGAGCCCTGCGCAAGAGATTAAATAAATAAGAAAAATCTCTACCACCACGGGAGACAGCTATAACAAACCCACTGCGTTCACAGCTCCGATCGCTGACTGGAGTACCCCGGCTACATTTTCTGGTTCTTTCCGGAGTTGCCATCAGACAAAGCGCTTTAAAAAAAACCTACCCGCTAGTGCCTGTAAACAATCCCATTCAAACTACGGCCTTTCGCTTACAGCTCCAGATCTCGCACAGATAGCACATGGTAAAGCAAAAAGCTCACTTACACCCAAGCCAGGCCCCAGCGGCCAGACTACTCGCGCTCATCCCCCACGGACACAGCTGCAGCGCAGCCACGTGTTTCCTGCCTCCTCTCCCGCAGTCCCACACCCAGCTCGGAGCCGCAGGCAGCCCGCGGACATATCTAGAACTCCGCCTCTAGCTCGCTCGCTCCTCTCGCTGTTCTCTTATCAGGCGTGAGAAGCGTCTGTGTCGAGAGCGCCCCGCCCTGTCGGATCGACCCTTCTGGGCTGATGCGTAAAAACCGTTGGATTTTAGCGTAGGAGCCTGAAGCAGCTGAAGAGGCTGAGCTACGTAGTGCCAGAGGTGAGTTTGCAAGTTGCTTTCTTCACCCGAGCACCCCCTTCCCCAGCGCACCCACCCCCGGGGGGCAGCTTGCATACAGCGTTCCTTGCAGCCTGCCTTTGCTTGTTACGGAGATCAGACCGCATTTCTTGTGCAGGGCTGGCCTTAGGGAAAATGGTGCCCTGGGTGAACTTGTATTCTGGTGCCCCAGTCCGCATGGGTATGGTGCCTGCCCCCTATGGCCCTTGTGAGCTCCCCCCTGTTGCCCCTAATCCCTGTCTCACCCCCCTCTCCTGCACCCCAACCCCTGTGCTGCATTCTCTTTGCTCCTAACCCGTGCACCCCGCTCCTGCGCCCACATTGGGAAATGACCTGGATGCAGGGAGCAGCTGGCATTGCTGCTCACTCTCCCCCCTCCGATGCTGCTCCTCCACACCCCCCCAAAGAGCTGTGGGGGGGGGGGGAGTGAGGAGTGATGTCAGGGCTCTGTGCATTTTCCCCACCAGGGCTGCATAAGGGAAGGACAGGAGAGCAGTAGCCCATGCGGGGAAAGTGACCTGGATACATGGAGCACTCCGTGTTGCTCTTCGCTTCCCCTCCTCACCCTCCCCACAGCCTCCTAGGGGGGCACGAAGGAACGTGTGGGGGGTGTCATAGGTTTCACCAGGGCTGGTGCTACCATTAAGGCAAACTAGGCGGTTGCCTAGGGTGCCAAGATTTGGGGGCGCCAAAAAGCGGTGCCCTCAAATTTTTTTTTTACAGCGTTCCTACGCCCCCTCCCCAAGCGCGCGGTTGCCGCTCCACTTCTCCCGCCTCTCAGGCTTGCAGCGCCAATCATCTGTTTGGCACCACAAGCCTGAGAGTGGAGGAGAATTAGAGCGGGGGCGGCGTGCTCAGGGAGGAGGCGGAGCAGAGGTGAGCTGGGGTGGGGAGCTGCCGCACGGCTCGGCACCCCGTGAGGGGGACACCTCAGGACAGAGGGGGGGAGCTGCTGCAGGGCTGGGGGGAGGAGGGGTTGCAAGGTGGAAGTTTTGCCTAAAGTGCAAAACTTCCTTGCACCGGCTCTGGGTTTCACCCCCACTCTGAACTTTAGGGTACAGATGTGGGGACCTGTATGAGAACCCCTAAACTTAATTACCAGCTTAGATTAGTATGCTGCCACCACCAAATCGTTTAAACAACTGTTTGAGTCATTTGGGAATTCTGTCTTCCCCCCCCCAAAATATCTCCCTCCCAGGTACTATAACCCTTCCCTGGGTAACCTTGAGAGACTTCCTCCACCAATTTCCTGGTGAACACCGATCCAAACCCTTGGATCTTAAAACAAGAAGAAATTAATCATCCCCCCCTTTGCTGGCAGGATTTGAGTTTAATTTCCCTTTTCCCCCACCAATTCCTGGTGAGTCCAGATCCAACCCCCTTGGATCTTAAAACAAGGAAAAATCAGTCAGGTTCTTAAAAGAAGACTTAATTAAAGAAAGAAAGGTGAAAGAAAAACCTCTGGGAGATTAGCATGCAAGCTATTCTCACAGACGACAGATTCAGAAACACAGAGGATTTCTCTCTGGGCATAAAAACTTAAAGTACACAAAAGAAAACCCAGTTTGATTCCCCCTCTATTGCAAAAACGAAGTCACAAAAGGAAATAAACATAAGCTAATTTATTCCTTCTCTAATACTCACTACCTTGGTTGATTCCTGGATCTTTTCACTCGGGCACAGAACTTAATGAAGAGAGCAAAGGAAAAACTTCCATCCTTCCTCTTGAAAAATCTTGTGTGTCGTCCCCCCCATTGGTTCCCCTGGTCAGATGTCAGCTAGGCTAGGTGAACTTCTTAACCCTTTACAGGTAAAAGAGGCATTAACCCTTAACTGTCTGTTTATGATGGGGGGGGGGAGGAGGGGAAAGCAGTATCTGTGCATTACTTACCCACCATGTTCCTCTGGTGGGAAGAAGCAGTGACTGGGAGAAATCTGAGTGCCCCCCACAGAGCACTCCCCTGCCAGCTGTGAGCAGCTTCTGACTCTACACTGGCAGTGCATACCTCTACTGCCACACAGCGCCCCCTAGGCGATTGCAGGGTAGCTCACCCCCGAGGCCAGCCCTGTCCCTGATTGCCCTAGACCGCTCTTTGGCTCACATTCATTTGCAAAGCACTTTGAAGACGCAAGCTACAGGATAAGTGCCGATTGTTCGTTGAAAAACTGGAGACCAACCTTATTTTGCCCAATTATTTCTTTTGGTTTGGCAACAGAAGAGAAATGTACATTTGCAGAAAATTGCATAGAGAGGGAGCAGGTAGGCGTGCATAGTCACAATAACCAAATATATACACCTATATTCTTTTGCCTGTTGCAGTGAACTTATTTTGCCATCCACTAGCCCAGGAGGATGTCCAGCACCCCAGTAGCTGTGGTGACCGGGGGCAACAAAGGGATTGGATTTGCTATTGTGCGGGCTCTGTGTAAGCAGTTCACTGGGGATGTGTACCTGACAGCCCGGGACCCAGGACGGGGTCAGGCTGCGGTGACAAAGCTGCAGCAGGAGGGACTGAACCCACTTTTCCACCAGCTGGACATCGAAGATCTGCAGAGTATCCGGACTCTGCAGGAGTTCCTGAAGGAGAAATACGGAGGGCTGAATGTGCTGGTTAATAACGCAGGGATTGCTTTTAAAGGTACAATGCTGGCTCATTGGCAAGGCTTTGTGAGCTGTAAATTACATGAAGAATGATGAGTAGGTCGTGTCTGCTTTTACAAGAATCATGCTAGCTGGAGAGGCAAGCAAGTATGATACCTAGCTCATCCCTGTGCCAGCAGAGAGCTGTTCCCAACTTGACATTTTTCTGGTGCTTTGTCAGATCTCATTTTTGATCTTGTCTTCACTGCTGTGTTAGCTCAAGATATAACTCAGATTATGTAACCCAACTCCTGTCCCCACACACACACACATCTCTAGCTCAAGAGAAGTGGTGCTTTAAACTTGAGCTAGCTGGCCCATCTGGGAGCATGCTCAAGTGCTGCTGAAGTAATGCAGTGGGGCGGCTACTACTCTGTTACTAAAAGCCAGTCACGCTGTGCAGTTCAAGGATTGCTTTGCAGAGTGGCTGCTCTCCTTCTATCTAGGCATGAGAAATATGGAGATATACCTATCTCATAGAACTGGAAGGGACCCCAAAAGATCATTGAGTCCAGCCCCCACTAGCAGGACCAAGTACTGATTTTTGCCCCAGATCCCTAAGTGGCCTCCTCAAGGATTGTACTCACAACCTTGGGTTTAGCAGGCCAATGCTCAAGCCACTGAGCTATCCCTTCCCCCAACTGAGCTATCCCTCCCCCAGAGGCAAGGGAGTGTAGATAACTCCATTTAATTCTGCAGGGAACACACCTTTAGGGAGCTATTTACCATGGTGATGAGCACTGTATAAATAAACAGACTATTTAGAAGCTATTCCTGCCAACATAGTTTCCTCTACTTACTTTGGGAGTCTTAGAATATATTATAGGACTCTATTTGTCAGGAGGCCTATCTTGATGTTTAGTCTAAAGTGTTCTTTCCTTAATTTAATCTTGTTACTCTGATTGCCTCTTGTACCATTTTAAATAATTCCCCTGTGACCTGAATGATGTTGCCTTTCAAATACTGGATTTGGTATTAAACTGATCTGTTGTTGAACGTATTCATGCATAAATCACTATCTCAACAGAAACTTTTCTTTGTAAGGTATATGCATAGTGGGAAGTGCTTGCCATGTAATGACTGTGCACTAGGGTGACCAGACAACAAATGTGAAAAATCGGGACGGGGGTGGGGGGGTAATAGGAGCCTATATAAGGAAAAGACCCAAAAAACGGGACTGTCCCTATAAAATGGGACATCTGGTCACTCTACTGTGCACAGAACTCTTCTAATAGTGCTGGGGGATTCTAGCAAAGGTTATTTGTCACACAGCATGGATGATACATATTTTTTTGCAACAACTCACAAACCGCAGCCATCTGCCCTGAGCTCTGGGAAAACCTGCTTAAAAAGAGATATTTTAAAATGTAGTAAATGTCGATAAAGAAAAAAACTCTTATGTCCTAGTTACAGCTTACATTTCTTATTTGGGAGCTATTGTCTTGACTCTTCACTGCTTTACCCCTGTTTGATGCTGAAACCATTGAAATCAGTGATGAATTGGGCCTCATGTCTCAGTGTTAATATACTGGTCAGTATTCTGTAAATAGTGGTGTCCTGGCACATTGCTCAAGAGAACAGGTAAGGTGGTTATTAGCAACGCCTTTAAGGAATATCTCCATTAGTTTAAGCAATAGGTGTTCAGTTACAGCCACTCCTTGGGGTTACCTGCAGGTATGTTGTATCTAGCAAGGGGACTACAACAATTGGTATCTATTTACACTATTTGGAGAGCCCTCATGCTTGTAGAATCAATCCTTCCTCATCATCATATCCACTCCTTATACTCCACACCCGAACATAGCCACTCTATGAACTTCATACCCTCGTACCTCAATGCCTGTACTTTGACCCATCAACCTTTTACCCCCAATCAGGGATATTGCAGATTATGTATTCCTTATGCCACCTGATCTTAAATCAAATTTTGCACCCTCGATAATCTGTATGTTATTCCCTGATAACCAGGAACTTCTATGCTCAAACTCTGTTCACTCTTTTTAACATCATCTTAATAAAATTTTTATTCTGAGTACCTACTACAGAACGACAGTGCTCCCTGTTTCTTCCTTCCCTGCCACAAAGAAACAGGCTTAGTTGCCCCCATTTGCTGCAGTTCTTCAAAAGCTTGATGTTGCCTGCATGGGAATCCTATCTCTGTGCAGCACTCCTCATCCTGGCTCAAACGCATGCTGAAACTCGACACACCAGCAGTAACAACCCAGCCATTGCTTAATACACATGATTGAGCTCTAAATCTGTATAAAGAATGCAGCTCCCTGCCCTGTTTTGAGGCATCAGTTGTCATCAGCTCTTGTGGGGGGAACACAGAACCCTAAACTAAGAGTTCTTAGCAGGTGAAAATCTTCTCAATCTTCCACTAATCTAATATTGCATATTTGGGCCTTTGCATTTTAAAATGTTAATCTTTGCAGCACTGTGTACCTGTTACTTTTCTGCACTTTCTCTGTTAAACATCTGCTTCCTAATTTATACATAAATGACTACTGTAGAAGGAATTAGGATTAACTCTAGCTTTCAGAGACCTGTATTTTCCCATTAACCAGTGAGCATAACTTCAACGTTATATATTTTTCTTCTCCCTGTGAACAGTTGCTGATACCACTCCATTTGCTATTCAAGCAGAGGTTACAATGAGGACAAACTTTTTTGCAACAAGGGACGTCTGCAGGGAGTTGCTACCCCTCATAAAGCCTCATGGTAAGTATAACCTAATAAATACCAAAGTATCATTGAGAATAACTCTTGCTTCTCACAAGGGGGCAAACCCTACCCTCTGTTAGAAATTTGCTGCCCACAGGAGTACCCGTGCCTTTCTGCTGCATCAAAAGTAAGAAGACAAGAATAGCTTGCATGCACGTCTTGACGCACATGCTTTTTAATCTAAAGTTGCTTCTGTTCGAATCCCTTTCTTTACTAATGGCTTATTCCGGAAGTGCTTATCTGTGCCATGATGCAGAAATGAAGGATTGTCAATTGCCTCATCTGTCCTTGCTTCAGACAAGAGGAAATGGGGAGATTTCAATGTTCTGCTTGCTCACAAAAATGGAGCACTGAGGCTGAGTTCAGTGTTCTGTACAGGCTTGCACTCACAGTCACTGAAGAAACCTAGCTCCCTAGTCTTGTTGCTGTCTCCCTGCAGAGAAGTTTCGCTCTATGTACATTGCAGCCCTTGTTTTGGGAGCTGACACATTTGCCAGCATCGGGTATGCCATTAGAAATACCATATTATTTTGAAAGGTAGTGAAAATCATCCCATGTGGCGATAAATGCTACAGGATGAAAGAGTTGTGTGGGTCCACACAATAATGGTAAACAGAATGGGAGAGGCCAGGATGAGACATACTAAACTCACAAATATAACACAGTTTTATTATCAACAGACAGATGATCTGCGCTTCACTGTGAGCGCAGCAGTTCTGTTTTCCCAGCTGAACCTCTAGGAATGTCTTAGAACCCTGTGACGTCACAGATGGAGATGTTTGGAAGGGACATAGGTCAAACTTTTCCCAAAATCTAGGTTTTGTAAAAACTTGTTTATACAACACCAAAAACCAGTAGAAAAGTTTGGTTTTGAACAAAGCCATGGAACCATTCCCATACTATAAAGATAAATGATCTTGAAAGGATATCTGTACTTATTTAGATACAATTTTTATTTCTGGAGGGTGTATTTGGGTTTTTAAGAGACAACCCCTCTTTTCAGCACACATCCCAGATAATGACTCTGTCCACTGAGGAACCCTACAGAAGGAAGGAATCCCACACACATTCAACAATATATGGGAGGATTGGCTGACCGAGATGTGCAGTTGCAGAATCAGTCATCGTCTTCCCTTTTTTCCCCCACCCCGATGCTGGGACACACATTGCACTCTGTTGTGTGTTTGGCTTGCAGCTCCCCTTCATGGGCTCCATACAGCCTGCCTCCCCCCAGTGCAGTGGAACCATATTGCTTCTAGTGCATTCAAGGCCCTCCTAACCTGTAGGTAGGACTCTTTCCCTAGGAATTTTGAGAGACCTCTTCATTCATACCAATTTAAAGTAGAAGGGAGAACAAAGTTCCTATCAAAAGTCCCAGGCCCCAATTTTGCAAACACTGCTGAGGGGAGGGTTTACTCTTGTACATAGGCCCATTTCTGTTTGTTGTGGTGGTGGTGGTGTTTTTTTTAATGGGATTATTCATGGAAGCATGGTGTTTGTTTGCAGGATCAGGATTTCTTCGTTTATTCAGAAATATCCCTATTTAAAATTGTAGAGGTGGGATATGTCAAATATTTGCTAGCAATTCTATTACATCCAACAGTGTGTTTTGTTTTGGTTTTTAAACTGTTCTGAAAAGCAGTCACCATACATAGACCTTCATGGAGCACTTTTCAGGATCAAGACCTAATATTGTGTATGGGCATGTTTATTTTATATATTAGGCAGAGTAGTGAATGTATCTAGCACGGGAAGTGTATCCGCTCTGGCAAGATGTAGCCGGGATCTGCAGCAGAAGTTTCGTAGTGACACAATCACTGAGGAGGAGCTAGTGAAACTCATGACAAAGTTTGTGGAGGATACCAAGAACGGAGTGCATGAGAAGGAGGGCTGGCCAAATACCGCTTATGGTGTGTCCAAAATTGGAGTCACGGTCTTGTCAAGAATCCAGGCCCGGATGTTGAACGAGGAAAGGAAAGCTGATCGAATTCTTCTAAATGCCTGTTGCCCTGGATGGGTGAGAACCGACATGGCAGGTCCCAATGCCACTAAAAGTCCAGATGAGGGAGCCGAGACTCCAGTTTATTTAGCCCTTTTAGCCCCTGATGCTGATGGGCCTCATGGGCAGTTTGTTAGTGAAAAGAAAGTGCAAAAGTGGTAATCCTTTATTTGTATATGTGAGATGCAGTCCAGCAACAATATCCGATATTACTAATTTATTGTTGGTACCAATAATAATTAAGCATCTGTAAATGTTTTTGCCATTTCTAATATCTTATTAGGGTTTATAGAATATACACAAGGTTTCTGCTATTGCAAAATAATTGCAATTTGGAATAGTGCATGAATTAAACTGTGCCTTTAATTTAGTTTTTAAAGGTATGAAAAGTGTTGAAATAAAAAAGTATAGTTTAATAGGCTAAAATGCATTTGTTGAAATTTATATTCTCTTTAGTGGTGGTGGGGGGGGAGAGGTGTGTTCTTCTTAGTGATTTCACATATTGTTCCTGGTGAGATTATGATGTCTAACTATTTGATCTTAAAAGTAACCATATCAGTTTGAAATGGAAAGTCATTCCAATTTAAGTGAGATGGCAAAGATGGATGGCTTGGCATAGATTAATGTGAAACCGTTCCTGCAAATATATTCTCAGCCCAGAAGTCCCCAAGAGACTGCGTATGCTGTTTAGTTGAATGCTTCTTCAAACTCTTCAGTATGTAGGGCCTCATTCTGCTCCCACTGAAGTCAGCAACAAAATTCCATTGACTTCAATGAGAATAGGATCCAGCCAGGGACACTTAATCTTCTGAAGCTGAAGAGTAGTTTGATAATTCAGAGTAAAGGCTTGGAGATACTAGATCTATAGTCAGATTCACCCTGAGAGTAATTTTTAGCCCATTGTAAATTAATTCACATTTTGTATTTATTCTCATGCCCACAGTGAACTAATAAATTCAGGTAGTCATAGCCTTTTGTCCACAGCTTCAGAATAAATTAACCTAGTTCCTATGGTAACAAACAAACAAACAAAAATAGGGTAACATTTATTGCTGATTTTCACCTCACTCTTCTAATACTACAAAACATGAACAGTTCAACTGCTTGATAAGTGCCATGTAAACAAATAATTTTAATTTATTGCAGCTCTATGCTGAATGCCCTGACCAATACACCCAAGAGAAGCAGTGAGAACTCTGTGGGGGTTTTTGTTGTTGTTGGTTTTTTTTAAGTATTTTTATAATTCTTTCTCCCAAACTTTCATCCCCAGGCTTCTATGCACAGATTGAGTTGTAAGGATAGCAGATAAACCTGATTTATCAGGATTATTTTAGATTGTAACTTCATTAGGACAGGGACTGTCTCTTACTATGCATTTGTACAATGGGGCCTTACATTTATGCTTAACACAGTGACACTTTGACTGAAGTTCACGAGCCACAAGTGGCTGTTGAATGTGTCTCCTGCGGCTCTTTGCAGCAAATGATATTAAAATACAGTGTGATTTAATTATTAGCCCATCAGGAGGTTCTTACTATGTTAACCAATTAAGTTATCAACTTGCACTAAGTTATTAACTTATTTGCTGTGAGAATATTTTATATATATATAAAACTAAATATTTCCCCGTCATTCATACTACTGTGGCTCTTCTTGGTAATGTTGATTGCTAATTTGGCTCCTGAACCACTGAGATCTGAGTATCACTGTTGTATTAAATATAATCTAATAATAATACCAAATGGAAAAACTTATTCAAACTGCCTCCCAGGCATACTCCACAACACAGAAATACCACTCGTCTGGCCTTGTCCAATGCTTGTGATCTGAGCATAAACAAGCACACTCCCAAATGAAATAGTGGAAGTGAAGCCACCTATTATTGCAGCTTTACTACACTTCTGCATATTATAGCCACTTTCTGTTTCACCCAGGCACCAAAAATATGAGATCACAGGTGTATGTTGGGGTGGTTTCTGAGACCTCATCAACCTGGTTCCCAAGAACTCCACTCTACTCCAAATTCATTACTGAGGTTTCTTTACTGGCACACAATCAAACTATACTTGAGTAGATCGGGATGAAGAATGGGAGTGGGTACAAGGGATACCAGACATCCAAACCTCCTTCCTTAATGTAGATTTACCCACATTACATTCACTATATATTGCAACACATGTGAGATTGGCTTGGTTACTTTGGAGGAACCAATCTCTGTACAGCATGCTCTGTCCACATGGTATCCATGTTTGACTTTACTTTCTGCCTCATCTTTACGCTCCCAATTTCCCTTGTCCATTGGTATCTTGTTCTTAGTAAATGGTTCCCTGGGTGTTCCCCCACTTATATTAGCGAGCTCAGACATTCTGTCTTTTAGCTTACTGATCCATTTGCTTATTTTAGCACAAACATTTCATTTTCAGCCTGCTGATCCAGTTACCGCCCTAATCCTGTCTTCCAAAAAATGAGGCTTCCCCTATATTCAATTACGTATGTCAAGCCATCTTATATTCCATTGCTTTTCTTTTTATTTCTTTTCTTTTCTCCATAATTATTCATTTCATTTGTATCATCTTCCTGTCTTTTTGTGCCTTCTTCCTAAGTTTACTACCTTGCAACACATTCCCAATAGTTGTAATTATTTGAATCCCCATAAATACTAGGCTCAAAGTACGAACCAGGACCTGTGGGGAGCACTGGGGTCGGGGCTTCAGCTCCGCAGAGGGCACTGGGGCACACGGCCACCTGAAAAACAAAACACAACCTATTGTGGCTCTTCTTTGGAGCCCTTATTGGATTTTAATTAAGTACCATGTCTTGTTTACATTCCTTTTACTGTGTAAATTGCACATGTAATAGAAATGTACATTCCTTTCATAATTTAACCTCTACTTTTTACTTGCTATAACATATTAGGCATATCAATGTAATTATATAATTACTATTATTAATAATTACTTTTCTTCTGCAGCTCTTTTAGCTGTTCCTTTATTACTGAAAATGGATACAGGGTCTCTTCCCCATAATCCTGGGTGTGGCTGCCCTTTAAGTCCCTACTTTTATTTACTAATTTGTATTTAACATTTACAACTTAATTTAAAAAATGTTAAACGTTGTAAAAGTATTAAGACACCCCAAGTGTTAATTAACAAAGTTAAGGCTGCCAGGAGACACTGGCTGCTGCCCAAAGAGTGTCTTGTCAGCTTTGCAAACCTTGAATGAAAGATTCAGATGGATTTTAGTGGAATCTTTTGAAAGCCAATTCCATTTACATGTACATTTTCTTTTTAAATAGATGTTTTCTTAAATTCTGAGGTCCCTTGCTATGTTGTATTTATGTATGTTTATTATGAGAGATCAAATAAATATTTTAAACTTGCTAGGTTTAGCCTTGCCAGCTGATCCTTTGAACTTCTTTCTTTTCTAAAATGGCTTTATAATCCTGAAGTTTTCCTTTCATAAAGTGCAAGTTATGACACATTTAAGTTGCTTACATTTCTGTAACCCTTCTGCCAGGTTGAGGCGGCAGCAACAAGAGTTTACATCTCTAAACTGCAATGTTCATATTTTATATAAAGCTTTGAATCAGGGCTGTCAATCGCAATTAACGCAAGTGATTAACACAAAACAAATTAACTAGATTTTGAAAGTCATAATCTCAGTTTTAATTGCACTGTTAAACAATAATAGAATACCAATTTAAATTACAAAGTGTTCACCTTATATTATTACAAATATTTGCACTGTAAAAAAGATAAAAGAAATAATATTTTTCAGTTCACCATATACAAGTCTATTCGGTCTTACTACTTGTTCAATCAGTCTCTAAGACAAGTTTGTTTACATTTATGGGAGGTAATACTGCCTGCTTCATATTTATAATGTCACCAGAAAATGAGAACTGGCATTCACATGGCACTTTTGTAGCCGGCATTGCAAGGTATTTATGTACCAGATATGCTACACATTCGTATGCCTCTTCATGCTTCCACTTGTAGGCACTAAAGATTTACATTTTGTTTTGAGTTCAGTTATGTTAAAAAAAATTGTACATTTGTAAGTTATACTTTCACAATAAAGAGATTGCTCTACAGTACTTGTATGAGATGACTTGAAAAATATTTTTTTTTTTACAGTACAAATATTTATAATCAAAAATAATATATAGTGAGCACTGTACACTTTGTATTCTGTGTTGTAATTGAAATCAATATATTTGAAAATGTAGAAAAACATCCAAAAGTGTTTATAATACATTTAAATTGATATTCTATTATTGTTTAACAGTATGATTAAAACTGCAAGTAATTGGGATTATTTTTTTTAATTGTTTGACAGCCTACTTTGAATAAGTTCTTCACAGGCAAGATAACTTTTTTGGCCTGGGCTCTTATAACTGTTGTATCCTAGCTACATTTTGTTTTACTGCTGTTTTCTCTCCTTTATTTTTCTTCTGTATCTAAGCTGAGACTATAGTAAGATCACCACTGTTTTTTCTGGCAGGCAATTCCAGCTGCTGTTTCATTTATTTTTTCCTTTAACTTAGCACAACAATTTTTTACCTCCCTTTTCTGTGCCAACGTTACATTCCTACTAGTACAGTTGGAAGCAGTTAAGCCACACAGAAATCGCTGTTTCCTTTAGTGATTTCAGCTCAATCGTCCACAGTAAGCCAATTTCAGTCAGATTGTCTCTGTACCTGCAGCAACTAGCACAATTGCTCATTTACAGACACATTCATTGGGAAGGGTCCATTTCCTTCAAAATGGCTGACAAGGCTTCTCAGGAGGGAAAAGCACATACTATAGTCATGGTAGTTGTCACCACTGACCTCCCCTTTGCATAGTTTGTTTGATTACTAAAGATTTCACCAGGCAGGACTTCGCAGTGTTATACTGCCATAACTGGCTTTCATTCTCAAACCAAGCACTCTCTTTTCTTTAACACTTTTACTCTTTAACATTTCCCCAACCGTTCAGCTCCCTTGGAACTCTGCAGTCTTAATTTGTGCAAAAGCTCCTTTAAGTCCTCACTCTTTTTTCTTAAATCACTTACTTATCTCCCAAAGTGACACATGTCTCAGCTGGGGTAACCAGATGCCCCAATTTTATAGGGACAGTCCTGATTTTTGGGTCCTTTTCCTATATAGGTTCCTATTACCCCCCCCCGCACCCCTGATTCCAATTTTTCACACTTGCTGTCTGGTCACCCTAGTCTCAGCTGAATTCTTTCGGTGGCTCTAAACTTATTTTTTATGTTTTTTGCATTTATTTCTTAATTTAGTACACTTTGGAAAGCTGTACTCCCTAAATCAGGGGTGGGAAAACTACAGCCCATGGGACGGAGCCGGCCCACCAGCCGTTTTAATCCAACCCTCCAGCTCCCTCTGGGGAGAAGAGTCTGGGACTTGCCCCGTTCCGGCGCTCCAGCTGGGGCACAGGGTCGGGGGCCGCTCCACACGGCTCCCGGAAGCAGTGGCATGGCCCCCCTCCGGCGCTCCAATGGGAGATGCAGGGCAGTGCCTGCGAATGGGGCAGCGTGCAGAGCCGCCTAGCTGCATCTCCACATAGGACCCCAAGAAGGGACATGCTGCTGCTTCCGGGAGCCACTTGAGGTAAGCGCGGCCTGGAGCCTGCATCCCTCTAACCCCCCCACCCCAGCCCTGATCCCCCTCCTGCCCTCAGAACCCCTCGATCCCAGCCTAGAGCACCCTCCTACATCCCAAACTCCTCATCCCCAGCCCCACCCCCCCAGCCGAGCCTTCATCCCCCTCCTCCACATCCCACTACCCCGCCCTAGCCCGGAGCCCCCTTCCGCAACCTGAATTTCTCATTTTTGGCCCCACCCCGGAGCCCGCACCCCCAACCAGAGCCCTCACCCCCTCCTAACCCCAATTTTCGGAGCATTCATTGCCCACCATACAATTTCTATTCACAGATACGGTCCTCGGGCCAAAAAGTTTACCCACTCCTTCCCTAAATACAGTCTTGAAGAACAGCTGCTTTTTACTCTGGATGTACGCTAATAGGTAAGAAATTGTTTTCTCCCTGCCCTTTCAGGAATCTTTTCCATTTAATCTGGTTCCCACTCTACACCTTTTGTTGCTCTTTATGCTTTTCATATTCATCCCACAAGGCGGCACATTTTGTTTGTAATGTTTTAGCCACCAGAAATAATCTTTGTGAAACTACTGCCTTGATTTGGGCTTTCTTTGCCTTAGGATTAAAAAAAAAAAAAAGATACTATTTTTCCATGGCTACCAATAGGTCCTATTTTTTGAAAATTTCAGTGGCATTCACCAGATCTTTGCTGTGTTCTACCAAACATTTTTTTTCTCTCTATCTCTAATACTACACTCTGGAGTTCCTTTTTCACACAGTCTCCCACTAATACTTCTCTGGGGAGGACATAGGGCCTGCCTTTAGATTTAACCTACTTCTCCAGCATGGTACTAATTTCTTCATATTTAATCCTTTAAACCCTTCCAATATCATTTCCCTTAATGCTGATTGCAACCCTCATGCTAAGCTGTGTATATGTTACCTGCTCTAGACAAGCAGATCTGAGTCACTGCACCAATATGTTGAAGTAGCCTCTGAGACTTTATCCACTCAGGAATATGTTGGGGTGGCTTCTGAGACCTTATCCACTCAGTAGCCTCCATGACCTTATCCACTCCGTTCCCAAGAACTCCACTCAACTCCAAACTCGTCACTGAACTTCCTTTATTAGCATTCAATCAAATTACGCTGGAGTTGATCAGATTCAAGCTTGGGGTTGTATACAGGGCATAGCGCACATCCAAAGTTACACAGATATCCCCTTCCTTTATATACATTTACACATCACATTACACTCACTATACATTGCATCACATCTTATGGTATTTTCTTGGTTACTATGCAGGAACCAATCATTGTACAGCATGCTCTTGTCCATTGGTACAGTACCTTGTTCATAGTAAATGGTTCCCTGGGTGTTCCCCCTCTTATCTGAGCAGGGCCAATGCAACCACTGGGCAAACTAGGCAGCCGCCTAAAAGCCCGCTCAGGCGAGAAGGTGGAGTGGAGGTGAGCTGGGGCAGGGGAGCTCGGGGAGGGCTGCCTGCAGTAACTGGGGGGGACACAGGGGAACCACTCCCCGCCCCAGATCACCTCCACTCTGCCTCCTCCGCTGAGCACACAACCCCCGCTCTAATTCTCCTCCAATTGGCATTGCAAGCCTGGGAGGGGAGGAGAATTAGAGCGGCACCGGAGTGCTCAGCGAAGAAGGCGGAGTGGAAGTGACCTGGGGTGGGTTCCCCAGGCGGGGTTAGCTGCGGGGGGGCTCCCAGGGTGGTGGGCGGGGTTAGCTGCTGCGGGGGGGGCGGAGTTAGCTGGGTGGGGGGTGGCGCAAGGTGGAAGTTTCGCCTAGAGTGCGAAACTTCCTTGCACTGGCCCTGTATCGGAGCCAGCTCAGACTTTCTGTCTTTTAGCTTACTGACCCATGTACTTATTTTAGCACAAACATTCCATTTTCAGCCTGCTGATCTAGTTACCTCCTAATCCTGTCTTCCAAGAAATGAGGCATCCCCCGTTTAATTACTCATGCCAAGCCTGGCCTGCAAGCATACTACACTTTCAAGTAATAGTATGACAAGCTACACACCAGGACTTTCCCACCATGGAACATTACTGCACAGCAAGCTGGTTCATTGTAGATTCACACCTAGGCTGGCTGTACAGTAATTTGCCTTATAGACAAGAGTAGTATAAGGGTCCTACCGTCAATTAAACCCCTAACCCCGCCCCTTGATCCCTTAAGCCCCGCCCCTTGAGCCCTTGGTCCCGCCCACCTGTCACAGTAAGTCCCACCCCATGGGGTATTACTTCCGGGGTCAAGGGGCCACCTGACCAGAAGCAAGGTGTGTCATGTGACCCCTCTAAGAACTCCACCCACCACCCTCTACCAATCAGGAGGGGTTTCATCCCGATAGGACTGCCCCGAGAGGAGATTTTGACCAATTAGGGTGACTTCTGGGGTGGAGGTGACCTGTCCAGAAGTGGGTTGTGTGACCCCTCTAAGAACTCCCCTCACCACCCTTTACCAATCAGGAGGGGTTTCATGCCGACAGGACCGCCCCGAGAGGAAATTTTGACCAATTAGGGTGACTTCTGGGGCGGGGGTGATCCATCCGGAAGTGGGTCGTGTGACCCCTCTAAGAACTCCCCCTACCACCCTCTACCAATCAGGAGGAGTTTCATCCCGATAGGACTGCCCCGAGAGGAGATGTTGACCACCAGGGTGACTTCTGGGTTGGGGTGACCCCTCTGGAAGGGAGTCATGTGACCCCACTAAGAATGCCTCCCAAGGCCCTCTGGCTATCACTGCATGTTTTTCTTACATCATCGTAAAAAGGGTTTATCTTTTGATCGGATTTTAAATTTGTATTCTAACGACTTAGTGCAAAACGACTGGATGGTGATGAAGTTTGTAAAAAGGAAATTTAAATTCTTGGGCATGCCTAGCCTTGCTCAAACCATGTTTCAACAAGCCCAGACATGCATATCTTGCAATGATTTTCATAGCCATGTTACCCAATAAAGCACCCCAGGTGAGGGGTTTAAAGACAAATGATGTTTGGTGTGTAATTAAAAAAAAACAAAGACAAAAAAAAACAATTGAGGAAAAAGTACACTGTTAAGATGTACTTAAAACTGCTGTTGTGTTTGGAGAACCGGTGCATATCCACCAAATCTGCCTGCCACTGCACATCCACCTCTGAAACAATGGTCTTGTTTCTTTTAAAACGTATTCGAGCCGGTTTGTGTAAAGTGTAAGCATCCTGGTCTGAAAGCCATGCTGTTACCTGTGGGAATGTATTATCCCTACACCAACCTAATGGAAAGTTCCATGAGGAGGTAAGGGTCACGATGGGACACATGCAAGGTAATAAATCATGGCCTTATGTAAGGCCCCCCTGGTGGTCTAGGGATTATATAAGATAAGGTAAACAAGGTAATAAATCATGGCCTTATGTAAGGAACGGTTGAACCAATCGGTGTGGGGCTATACATGAGATAAACACATGATTCTCCTTCTTGTCCAATCCGTAGATGTGTGATTATAGCCTAATGGTGTTATGTAATGTTAAGAAAAACTATAAAAGAAAGCTTGTAATAAACAGAATTGAATTCAGCTTGCAACCACATTGGTCGTGTGCTTTATCCGCTCCGCATGGGACCCCACAGTTACCTGTCTTCTGTTTAAAGTTTTACTATGCTTTCTGGCCGCTTGAAAAAGAGGGTTGACCCCGCCGAAGCTCCCAACTTCCCTGGGGGCGTAATATATTTTCTTTAACAGAGCCGCCTGTGTAGACATGACTGTTACCGGTACCGTCTTTTACTACCACGAGTATGAAAGGGAACACATTCATATTGACACATTTAAACAAGTTTTATTAATTGCCTGGTTTAACACGACCTTTTACAGCCACCTGTAAAAATGGATGCCATGACACCTACCATAAGGGAGTCTCAGATGGTTCATTCTTCCATTTTGTCCTCTTCGGTTTGAGATCTGTGTCTCAGACATGAGCAAAAGCAGCTGACGCACGATATGTTTACTCCCACAGGGCTTCCAATGTGTAAGTTCTTAAAGGCCTCTAAAAAGGCATCGTCGACCTGTTGAGAGATTTTCAGAAAAGAAACCGCGTAAGCACCCCCACTGCTTGTTTTTTTTTTTTTTTTTAATTTACGCAACCCCCGGTTCCTACCCCATTACCCACCCCTCCTCGACCGCCGCTTCTTAATCATTCATTTTACCTGAGCGCCGTCTTTTCCGTTCGCTTTGTCCACCGGTGCCTCCCCGAGCCGCGATTGCCTTCCACCTCTGAGGGGTGGACAAAGAGAGGCCGTCATGTTCATCGGGCTGTCTCACGAGGGTTTCAGGGTCAGGTTCCGACGTATCCATCAATGGCTGGGTTAAAGGGTCCTCCTTGAAACTGTGGCTGATGCAACGCCTGCTCCACACAAGGTCAAAGGTGGTTGGGGCTAAAACAATGTCCAAAGTTCTCACAAGAGTGATGAAGGAGGCCACGTTTCCTCTCAGCAGCCTTTCTGCGCTTTCGAAAACACGTGTCCCTTGGTAAGAGATGGCCGCCTCCTCTGTCTGGCGCTGGGCTTTATGGGGTAATGGTGCTGCACTCTGATTGGCAGAGGGCCTTGGGAGGCGTTCTTAGTGGGGTCACACGACTCCCTTCCGGAGGGGTCACCCCAACCCAGAAGTCACCCTGGTTGGTCAACATCTCCTCTCAGGGCGGTCCTTTCGGCACAAAACCCCTCCTGATTGGTAGAGGGTGGTGGGGGGAGTTCTTAGAGGGGTCACACGACCCACTTCCGGACGGGTCACCCCCGCCCCGGAAGTCACCCTAATTGGTCAAAATCTCCTCTCGGGGTGGTCCTATCGGGATGAAACCCCTCCTGATTGGTAGAGGGTGGTGGGGGGAGTTCTTAGAGGGATCACTTGACACACCTTGCTTCCGGTCAGGTGGTCCCTTGACCCCGGAAGTAATACCTCCATGGGGTGGGACTTCCGGTGACAGGTGGGAGGGACCAATTGGTCAAGGGGCGGGGCTTAAGGGGTCAATGGACGGGGTTAGGGCTTGATTGATGGTAGGGCCCTTATACTATTGACAAGCCTTTAATTAGAGTGGAAGCTCCTCTGGACAAGGACTGAATCTTCCTACATGTTTTTATATTGCCTAGCAAAATGGGGTCCACTCCTGATTGGGGTCTGTGGTTGCAAATAGAAAATAATTAAAATTTAATACCATCCATCTTTTCTGCTCCCTGGGTCAGAGTCAGTGTAGGATTACTGGAGTTTCCTCATTTTAATTCCCATGGTGGGCATTGTCCCAAGATGTTTTGCAAAATCAGATTGACCAATTAGAAAGACGCAGTACAGTTTATCTCAGTTTAGTAATCATTGGCCTCATCCTGCTTCCTTTGGAGTCAATGTCAAAAGTGCTCATAAACTCTCAGATCAAGAGTGGCACTTTCAAATTTGTTTTTTCAACCATGAATAGAATATTCCGTATGAACTAGTGACCTCAAGGTAATTAATTATCACACTAACACACACACTATCTTTCCTTCAAATCTTTCAAGCATGTTACGGGATCTCAACCTCAATTCCTTGTACATCCAAAACTCCTACCCTAGTTGGGTGTGCAGAGACTGCAAGGACGGCCCTATGTCAGAAAAATCTCACAGCAAACATTTGACTCTACTATTTTTTTTCTCACAGGCTACACAATGATAGGATTCCAAAGTCTAACTTATTACAATTAATTCAACATCTGCCTATACTTTTTAGCTGGCAGAAATACATGCTCTGCCCCTTGCCATTGGTGTAACTTTTTTAACAACAGTTAGGTGGTAAGTTGGGGCTGCTATTCAGAATCAAGGCTGAAGTAACTAAAAGAAGAAAAACCACATGGAGGTTTGTTTTACTACTGAAGCATCTTTGCATTTGGGAAACTCTTTTAAAAATTCCATTAAAAATTAATAATGCTGTCAATTTCTTCTTCCTATTGTCACGTCCTTCATGTGCCCTTCCTCTATCTCACCTAACCTTGGTGCTGTAACAGTTATTGTAAGCTACTGGGAAAATGCTGACTCATGGAATGAGGTAATTTAAGGCTTTATCAGACCTTCTGAGGCTTATCTTAGGGTATGTCTTCACTACCCGCCGTATCAGCGGGTAGCAATCGATTTAGCCAGGATCGATATATCGCGTCTCGTTAAGACACGATATATCGATCCCCGAATGCGCTCACCATCGACTCCGGAACTCCACCAGAGCGAGCGGCGGTAGCGCAGTCGACGGGGAGCCACGGCCGTCGATCCCGCGCCATGTGGACCCCCGGTAATTCGATCCAAGATACTTCGACTTCAGCTACGCTATTCACGTAGCTGAAGTTGCGTATCTTGGATCGATCCCGCCCCCAATGTAGACCAGCCCAGAGAAACAAGGTGGATGAGGTAATATCTTTTATTGAACCAACTTCTATTGGTGAGAGAGACAAGCTTTCAAGCTTACACAGAGCACCCGAGGAAGAACTCTGTGTAAGCTCAGAAAGTTGTTTCTCTCACCAACAGCAGTTGGTCCAAGAAAAGATATTACCTCACCCACCTTGTCTCTCTAATATCCTGGTACTGAAATGGCTACAACACTGCATATTTTCAAGGCTTACTCATTTGGGATTCATTTTAACATCTCTCCCTGTGGTGAAGAAGGACCTGCATTTTTCGACATGTCAATGTTTTAAAAATCCCACTTAGAGTCAGCCTCGCCCATGTTCAGACTGTTGTACCTGGAGACACAAGCCCCTGCTTTAAGTAAAAATGGTTGATTGTACAACATTTCAAGCTTCTTCCTTTACTAATCTGTATGTCCCTTAGGTTGGCTCTCGGTCCCACATTTCACTCTTTAAAAACTAATCACTTTTTAGATGTTGGTTACAAAGCTGATAACAGTACACACTACACACTTGGCATATGTTTTGCTGGTGGATATAGCCCTACATTTTTGTGCTGCCATGCAGAACAAAACAGGTTTGCTCATTTTACTTTGTACTTTACAACTACTTTGCTATGGTTCCTTCTTCATCTCCTGGTAGGGTTTCCAACACTGTAATTCAAAAATATGGGAGAAACCCAGAGGTCCAGGGGCCATGTAGGCATGATGCAGGGGTGTCTGGGCCAAATTTGAGAGGCATTTTGACACTGCACCAGGTCAAGTTGCCAACTAATGTCACTAACCTGGTTGAAATATAGGATAAAAGATGTCCTGTGCTGATTTAGTGTGGGACAGACAATATTTTATTTAAATAAGGGATGTCCCTTTTAATACGGGACTGTTAGTAACCCTCCTTCTGGGGCACTTCCTCAGCTGGATCTGCTCCTGCTCTTCCAAGACAAGGAGAAAGAGCACCCAACAAAAGGGTGAAATTTGTTATTTATTAATTTTCTTATTATTTATTATTTTTATTACCCTAGTGCTTAGAAGCCCCATGCATGGACCAGGCTCCCCAATGTGCTAGGTGATGCACAAACACAGAACAAAAAGACACTTCCTGTCCCAAGGAGCTTACAATCTAAGTGTAAGGCAAGTGACAACAGACAGATGGATGGGGGTGCACTTATTGCCTGTTACTTATATGCAAGATCCCAGTTCCTTATTGGAGGACTGAAGTTGATTTAATAGTTTCACAGTTTAAGGCCAGAAAGGACTTTTAGATCACCCAGTCTGACCTCCTGCTTACCATAGTCCATGAAATTTCACCTAGATACCCCTACTTGAGTTAGATTAAACTGTTGTGTGCCATAGGCAGAGAATAGGAGACACTGAGGTGCCAACAGTATCTGAGGCCCCTGGAATGGCATGAAATTGATTAGATGAGATCTTCCCAGATGATCCCAGCAGGCAAACCATGCCCGTGCTGCAGAGGAAGGTGAAAAATCCCCAAGGCTCTGCCAATTTGACCTAGAAGAAAATTACTTCTTGCCATCAAATCTGTCAGTTACTTTACCCTGAGCAGATGTATAAGCCACAACAGCCATCCATCGAAGAAAGAAGATTCTAAGACCGGAAGGGAACTTGAGAGGTCATCTAGCCCATCACCCCATGATAAGGCAGCACCTAGTATACCTATCCCATCCCTGACAAGTGATTGTCCAACCTGTTCTTAAAAACCTCCAGTAATGGGGATTTCACAACCTTCATTGGAAGCCTGTTCCAGTGCTTAACTATCATTATAATTAGAAAGTTTTTCCTAATATCTAACCTAAGTCCTCCTTGCTCCAGATTAAGCTGATTACTTCTTGCTCTATCTTCTGTGGACACAGAGAACAATTGATCACCATCCTCTGTAACAGCCTTCAACATATTTGAAGATTGTTATCAGGTTCCCCCAACTTCTATTAGTAAGAGTGTTCGAGCCACAGAGATCTTCTTCAGATCCATCATGACCTGAGAAAGAGCTCTGTGTGGCTTGAAAGCTTGTCTCTCTCACCAACAGAAATTGGTCCAATAAAAGATGTTACCTCACCCACCTTGTCTCTAATATCCTGGGACCAACACAGCTACAACTACCTTGCATATATCAGGTTCCCTCTCAGTCTTCCTTTCTCAAGACTAAACATGCCTGGTGTTTTAACCTTTCTTCATAGGTCAGGATTTCTAAACCTTTTTTTATTTTTATTGCTAGCCTCTGGACTCTCTCCAATTTGTCCATGTCTTTTTAAAAGTGTGGCGCCCTACGTAAACTGGACACAGTACTCCAGCTGAGGCCTCACCAGTCCCAACAGAGCAGAACATTTAACTGCTGTGTCTTAGATATGACACTCCTGTTAATACTCTCCAGAATTATATTAGCCTTTTCCACAACTGCATCACTTTGTTGACTCATTCAATTTCTGATCCACTATAACCGCCAGAACTCGCCGTATTGCTTAGCCAGTTATTCCCCATTCTGTAGTTGTGCATTTGATTTTTCCTTCTTACATGTAGTTTTGTAGTTTAGTGAATTTAATTTTTGTTGATTTCAATTCTTCAATTTATCAAGGTATTTTGAATTCTAATCTGTCCTCCAAAGTGACTGCAACCCCTCCCAGTTTGGTGTCATCTGCAAATTTATTCTTTAGAATCTTATTTGTTTTTACATTTTATCGTTAAGACCATTTGTCCAGAAACTCTTCTATTTAGCTTTATGCAATGCTGTTTCACTCTTTCATCTTAATGATAGATGTGTTATTTGATATCAATCACTTTTCTTTCTCCTTTATTCTAAAATTATACAGTATTTTGTCGATAATTGAAATATGGCATTTTCCCTATTATAACCACAGCAGTAAACGTATTAAATGTCATGAGTGTTTTGGCATTTGCAAGTTGCAGCCAAGGTCAGCAGCAGAAATTTCGCAGTGATACAATCACTAAGGAGCAGCTAGTGAAGCTTATGGAAAACATTTGTGGAAGATACTGTACCAAGAATGGAGTACATGAGAAGGAGTGCTGGCCACATACTGCCTACAGTATGTCTGAAATTGGAATTGTAGTATTGTCCAAGACTTAAGGCAGGATGATGAATGAGAAAAAGACATTTGACAGAACTCTTAATGCTGACTGCCCCAGATGGCTGAAAACTGACTTGGTAGGTCTGAATGCTCCTAAAACTCCAGATGAGGGAGCTCAGAATGCTGTATATTTAGCTGTTTTACCCTCTGAGCCTGATAGGCTCCATGGGCAGTTGATTAGTGAAAAAACAGTTCATATATGGTTACTTTTTGTGTGTCATACGCATGTAAAAGTTAGATTATGAATTGGATTGTGGCCTTGGGTGGGTATGGAAGGGAGGGAGCAAGGAGCTTCTTTACATCCTTTCCCCTTCAAATTGCTCAGGGGCCAGTCACACTGTCAGTGGGGATTGCAAGTTCTATGCTTATTTAGTTCCAATCCCAGCATTAGACTCTCCAAAGGCATTGTGGACCAGAGATATTCCCCTTTGCACCAGCTGGAGGCAGGGCCAGCTCCAGGGTTTTGGCCGCCCCAAGGAGCCAAAATAAATAAATAAATAAACGCCGCGATCGTGATCTGCGGCAGCAATTCGGCAGGAGGTCCTTCGCTCCAAGCGGGAGTGAGAGACCGTCCGCTGAATTGCTGCCGAATAGCTGGACGTGCCGCCCCTCTCTGGAGTGGCCGCCCCAAGCACCTGCTTGCCAGGCTGGTGCCTGGAGCCGGCCCTGGCTGGAGGAGCTGAGTTGTTGTAGGAGAGTGCCTTTTCAAAGTGTGCTTGGACTGCTGGTTCAAATTTTCTCAGGGACTGCAGTTACTGCATGCGTCTTTCTCACCTCCTTCACCCCTACACAGGCCCTGGCTTAAAGCCACAGTGTGGGTTAATGTTTGTAAAGAATTAAGTTTTGGACATGAATGTTGCTATATGAAAGGTAAATATTATTGGAGAATATTGATTTATCTGAATAAACTAGACATTAATAGATTAACACTATAAGATAAGTGATCAAATATTATCAGTGTAACTAGGTGTCCATGAATTGGCTTGATACCAATGTGTATATAAATTTTACATATGATTATTTATTTTTTAAATCATAAATACTGCTTGAGACTTACAATGTTTTATGAACAGGAGTACTTGTGGCACCTTAGAGACTAACAAATTTATTAGAGCATAAGCTTTCGTGGACTACAGCCCACTTCTTCGGATGCATATAGAGTGGAACATATATTGAGGAGATATATATACACACATACAGAGAGCATGAACAGGTGGGAGTTGTCTTACCAACTCTGAGAGGCCAATTAAGTACGAGAAAAAAACTTTTGAAGTGATAATCAAGCTAGCCCAGTACAGACAGTTTGATAAGAAGTGTGAGAATACTTACAAGGGGAAATAGATTCAATGTTTGTAATGGCTCAGCCATTCCCAGTCCTTATTCAATCCTGAGTTGATTGTATCTAGTTTGCACATCAATTCCAGCTCAGCAGTCTCTCGTTGGAGTCTGTTTTTGAAGTTTTTCTGTTGTAAGATAGCCACCCGCAGGTCTGTCATTGAATGGCCAGACAGGTTAAAGTGTTCTCCCACTGGTTTTTGAGTATTATGATTTCTAATGTCAGATTCGTGTCCATTAATTCTTTTGCATAGAGACTGTCCGGTTTGGCCAATGTACATGGAAGAGGGGCATTGCTGGCACATGATGGCATATGTCACATTGGTAGATGTGCAGGTGAACGAGCCCCTGATGGTATGGCTGATGTGATTAGATCCTATGATGATGTCACTTGAATAGATATGTGACAGATTTGGCATCAGGCTTTGTTACAAGGATAGGTTCCTGGGTCAGTGTTTTTGTTCACACTTCTTATCAAACTGTCTGTACTGGGCTAGCTTGATTATCACTTCAAAAGTTTTTTTCTCTTACTTAATTGGCCTCTGAGAGTTGGTAAGACAACTCCCACCTGTTCATGCTCTCTGTATGTGTGTATATATATCTCCTCAATATATGTTCCACTCTATATGCATCCGAAGAAGTGGGCTGTAGCCCACGAAAGCTTATGCTCTAATAAATTTGTTAGTCTCTAAGGTGCCACAAGTACTCCTGTTCTTTTTGCAGATATGGACTAACTCGGCTGCTACTCTGAAACAATGTTTTATGTAAGATTTATCTGAAATTGTTTGGATTAACTTCTACCAAAATGTACAGAAGGGAAGTACAAAATGTGCATATGAATGAAATAAAATTAAGTGGCAAAGCTGATGTAGTGAGTTACTTGGGAGTTCAGTTCCCTGGCCATTGTTGTGCTGGCACTCTCTCATGTAGAGACCTTGTAGGGATGTGGCAGTTGAAAGGTTGGGGCATGCTGGAACAGGAGGTGATGTGGAGCCATAAAGAGTTGTTGCAATGCAAACAGCGCCGGCTTACCAGCAGAGTAACTGGGGTGGCACATGCTAAGGGGCAGCATTCCGTCCATTCTTGGGGCGGCAGACTCCGGGCATTTTTTTTTTTTTTGCACTTCGGCAGTTCAGGCGGCGGCAGTCCGAGCGTTTTGGGGGTTTTTTTGCTTGGGGCAGCAAAAATGAGCCACCAATTTTTCCCCGTGGGTGCTCCAACTCCGGAGCACCCACGGAGTTGGTGCCTATGCTAACAAGGCCAATTAAATCAGCGTGGATGTGGCCCATTCCCAACAGTTGACAAGAAGGTGTGAGTATCTCTCTGTTGATATTCACCCCTTCTTGTCAACTGTTGGGAATAGGCCTCACCCACCCTGATTGAATTGGCCTCATTAGCACTAACCCCCCACTTGATAAGGCAACTCCTGTGAGCTGAGGGGTGAAAACATTATATACCTGCCTACTGTATTTTTTACTCCATGCATCTGATGAAGTGGGTTATAGTCCATGAAAGCTTATGCCCAAATACATTTGTTAGACTCTAAGGTATCACAAGGACTCGTTGTTGTGTTTGCTGATACAGACTAACATAGCTACCCCTCTGAAACCTGAATCCCCAACTATCGCTGTTTCAATGGGCTGATTATGTCACTGCTGATCATTTCAGCAGGCGGCGTTGCTGTTGCTTATGTTACAGGAACAAGCCACTCTGCAAAGGTGGCCTTGGCACCTGCTCCGCAACATGCACTACCCACCACAGAGCGAGCTGGAGTGTGGGATCGGCGCTGGGACCGGGATGAATGGGCGCTACCCCCAGCAGCGTCCCGAGGGGTGGCCCCGGCTTTTTGTGCAGCGGCAGTAGCGGGGCGCTTCCCCTCCTTCGCCGGCAGGTGGCGGCAAACACACAGCCGTGGCTACCGGAATGTACCACTTACCCAGGCCCTACGGGGGGGTATACTTTCCAATGTAATCATGATGAATCCGGGCAGCTCCACATCCCTGACAGCGAGGATGGAGGGATAGGGAAGGTGGACCGGACTTCCTCGTTTCCGGCGGCTGAGGCTCCCCCCTTCCCAGTCCGGAGTGGTATTTCCCGAGCTGGCCGCAGCGGAGCTTCCCGGGCTGGGCAGGGAGGCGGGTCCCCGGGCGCGGGAGCGAGACCCCGCCCCGCCAGGTTACCATAGAAACTGAGGGACTGCCCCCCCTCTGGCCCCGCCCCGAGCAGAGACACGTCGTAGGGAAGCGGCAGCAGCGTCCGTGTCCGGCCGGAGCCGCCGCCTCGCCAGGTGGGTTCTTGGGGCCCCTGCGTCGCGCCGCCTCCCTCCCCCCCGCTGCTGCCCAGCCGTGCGGGAGCCGCTTCCTCCCGCCGCCCCCCGCCAGCCCCGGCCGGGACCCGCGGGGTGTGCCCCCCTCCGGCCCTGCCAGCCAGTGCGGGGTGTCCGGGGGGAGTGTGAGAGGGTGTGTGCGCGCGCATAGGGGTCTCGTGTGTACAGGGGAGTGTGTGTGTCTGGGGCATCTCGGTGTGTGAGTGGGGGGAGGTGTCTGTGTGTATAATAGATGTGTGTGTGCAGCCCCATGCTCTGGGTCTCTGGATGCCGCCAGAACGGGCTGGATCATTCAGTAGTTGCCCTGCTCTGTTCATTCTCTCTGAAGCACCTGGCACTGGGCACTGTCGTAAGACAGGCTATTGGGCTAGATGGACCATTGGTTTGACCCAGTATGGCTAGTCTTGTGTGTGTAAACCTGTGTATGAGAGGCAGGGGATCTCTGTGTGTGTCTGGGAGGAAGGATGTATGTATGTGGGTGCGTATTCTAGTGCAGAAGTGCAGACTGTTGAGATGCGGCAGCTCACACCCTTCCCTCCCTGCAGCATCAGCAGGCTGTTGTAACAGCTGTGGTCTTTGCCATAGTACTTGGCTGTCAAATGTTGTGGGGGAGGGCTGTGGGGGCCCAGTTTGCTGCATAGGTGCTGCAGGGTCTCCTCCTTCCATGGTACCCTCTGGATCTGGGTGAACTTCTGCCCAAACTACGGTGTCCAGATTGGCACTGGGGAAAATGGAGCCCCTGACTCCTGGTGAGCAAAACTGCCCTGCAGTCTGCACAGTGATGTGTGGTTGGAACTTTACACATACACTGTGTTGTCATTATTAATAGGAGACATGGAAAGAGAACAGAGAAACTTAAACCAAGTTGTGATGTGTTTGATTGATAAACAAGAATGTTTTTGTCCAAACTTCTATCTATAGGCATAAGCCACAAATATTAAAGGTACACCTTAGGTTAAAAGTAATATTTTAAAACAAAACATATTTTCTTGTCTCTTTTTCATCTGAGATAGATAAAAATGGGAGGAAATGTCTAAATTACTTTACATAATTTATTAAGTCTATGTACTTTTTAATTTATCTTATCTTTAACAATGAAAATAGCCTGGTCAATTTCACTTCAATTCATCAGTGCTGGGATGTTTTAAAAGCAAGCCTTTGTCATTTAAAGAAATCATAGAGAATTCCATTCATAATATGATTACACTAAAAAAAGTTTTAAAAAAGAGCAATACAATGAGGTGGCAAGAGATTAAAGCAAAAGAATAGAGAATTCAAAAGGAACTAAAGCCTTTACTCCAGTTTATTGGGTTCTAAGGTAAGCTTATTCTGGAAGTAGTAAATGATTCAAAACCTGGATCGTTCAATATTTTTTCAACAATAGTCTTATAATGAAACAGTTGGATGGATATGTCTGGTACAAAAAAGCACAAAAAATGTCAGTTAAGGTGTTACTTCAATAGTGAGCACATCAATATAGTAATAAACACTACATCCTATTGTGCCTACAGATTGAAGTATAATCCTAAACTTTGTCACATTAATCTTTAATGTTTTAAAGTAGGATTTATAGAGTAAATTTTAATGTATTAGTTTACAAATTAAAATGGGGCTTTCTAGCAATGGAATGTGGGCTTCAGGGTCACCGATAAAAAGTATTATTTAATTACTTGTTGCTTTCTGTATTTATACAAGAAAATATTCTATCTTACCTTCATTAAAATATTATTTTGCAGTTATTAAAATTGAATGTAAATTTGTTGACATTTAGCTACACAGCCCCACTTGACTTCAGAAATACCTAGATGACTAAAAACATAAAAACGGCTATGCTGGGTCAGACCAAAGGTCCATGTAGCCCAGTATCCTGTCTTATGACAGTGGCCAATGCCAGGTGTCCCAGAAGGAATGAACAGAACAGGTAATCATCAAGTGATCCATCCTCTGTTGCTGATTCCCAGCTTCTGACAAACAGAGGCTAGGGACATCATCCCTGCCCATCCTGACTAATAGCCATTGATGGACCTCTACTCCATGAAGTTATCTAGTTATAATAGGGTTCAAAAAAGAGCCTTGGCCTTCACAACATCCTCTGGCAAAGAGTTCCACAGATTGACTGTGTATTGTGTGAAGAAATACTTCCTTTTGTTTTTGTTTTAAACCTGCTGCCCATTAATTTCATTTGGTGACCCCTAGTTCTTGTGTGAGGAGTCACTGTAGCATTTCAGTGTAAACACTAGCTACACTTATGGGAGGAATCCACCTCCCTGCTGTATACATGGAGACTTAGATTGGCTTAAATATGCTGTTCAGAGGTTTGGATTTTTCACACTCCTGAGCGACAGTTTTGCTGACCTAATTTTCTAGTATAGACCAGGCCCAAGTGTCATAGTCATAGAATTTAAGGCCAGACGGGACTACCAGATCATCTAGTCGGACCTCTTGTATATCACAGGCTACAAACACAACCCAGCAACTGAAATTAGACCAAGGTATTACAACTCTCAGACTAAACTGTTATGTGCCATAGGCAAAGGATAGGAGGGACCAAGTTGCACCAATGCCCATGGCCCCTGCAGTGGCAGGGACTTGATTAAGTGAGATATACCCAGATGAATCTAGCAAGCAACCCACACACCTTATGCTCTAGAGGAAGGTGGAAAAACCCTTAAGGCACTACTAATCTGACCTGGGGAGAATTCCTTCCTAACCCCACATATGGTGGGCGATCAGTTGGACTCTGAGCATGTGGGCAGGAACCAGCCAACCAAGCACCTGAGAGAACGAATACTCTGTAACTCCTCAGAGTACCAACTTCCCGCATCCAGTGTCCTGTCTCCAGCTGGCCATCTCTGATGCTTTGGAGGAAGGAGACCAAAAAACAGAATATGTTGAGGTGGAGTAGAGGGAAATTCCTTCCTGACCTCTGTAGGTGACTGGTTGAAGCCTTGAAGCATGAGATTTTTTTTTAGGAACATCTGACTTGATTCAGAAGAGACACTCAGGACTGCTGAGCCCTGTCATCCCCCTCTTCTCCCCCCCCCCCACTATTATCACAAGCAACCCTATCATACAAGCCCACTCACAAATTTCTCCAGTCATAAAGTACCACTCCTGAATAGATAGATTTGAAACAGCGTATGTCAGAGATCACTAGGGAACTTTTAAGGTGGAAGAGCAGGGTCCACATGGAGAACTAGTACACCGCATGCTGTAGATTTACATCCCAGCTTGTTGTGCAGTAAGTGTATGTCTAGATATAACCTGGATGGATGGCAGATAATTTTGCTTTTTAATTTCTTAACCAATAGTGAGGTAGTAACCACATCTTTATTCCTGTTTTCATGCAAGCTAGTTAATTCAACATAAAATCCTAGAGAAAACCAGGTAGTTTGTAGTTTTCATATGTGTTAACAAGTTGGGTTAAAGCTCAACCGGCTAACATGTGAAAATTACAGATTGCCTGGTCTTCTCTATCACCAGTTAAGGACAGACCTTTTTTGTAGTGAAGACGAGGCCTAATCTATTCACTGCAGAGAAACTTCATTAACTCAGAGCTAATATTGGCTGGCGGTGCCATATACCTTTCCAGAATGTTGAATGCACTTGTACTTAAAGCTCTGAAAACCAGGAAACACTGTTTCACGCTGGTGGAGGGGAAAGGCTTTATCTTTGATGGAGGGAAGAATAGAACTTGTCCCTTAACTACCAACATTTTAAAGAATAAGTTGATTAGAATTGTTTTCAGATACAGACTTACTTTAATGACTAAAATAGGAGCCTGTCACTGAACATTTTTTAGTGAGTTTGTCAGTATTGCCAATCCCAGCTCTTTGAAATGTGAGTCAGGAGCCCCAGAACTATGAGATGGGTCTAAAAATAATGAGATTCTAAAAAAATACCTTTTACATTCTTTCAACTTACTTCTGGTTTTTGAGCCTTTGGTATGCACTCAGGTAATGTTTTAAGGCTTTGTTCTACAACCATGAAGACTCAACTTTTTTTTAAAAAGTGAGAACTGATATTCTCACATTTGCACAACTCCAGGAGCTGGGATTTTAAGAGAAACACAAAATATTGTGAGACTTGAAATAAAATCATGAGAATTGGCACATAGTTAAAAATTCACACTAAAGCATGATTTTCTACTTTCTATTGCTGCGGGTAATGCCATCGATAACTATAACTAAAAAAGCAGGAAAAATATCTTCCTCTCCCTCCCTTATTCCTCCCCAGTTTATTTACTTTGTGTATAATGAGTTCTTCTGTGTAGTTACTCTCTCCTACTGTTACTGTATAAAAGATGCACTCAGACATAGGAGAGAGCATTTCTAAAAATAGGAAACTGTGACTGAAAAAACACAAATGCTGGCAATGGGAAATTGGTGTCATGCCTTAAATTACTTTGAACTCAGTTTTTTAAATTAAATAAATTGTTTACAGTTCCCTTTCAAACATGTCTGCATACTTACTACACCCTTGCAATCTTTTCAGGTGTAGGCTTTGTCAATATTTAATTCTTGGTTAATTTTTCATAACTGTGTATATTCATTTTAGTTTGCCAGGCAGTTTTGGCTTGCTATGAGGACCTAAGATGGATCCAGAAGAGCAGGAGCTGTTCAGGGACTACAGATACAGAAATTATTCTTCAGTGATTGAAAAAGCTTTGAGGAACTTTGAATCTTCAAGCGAATGGGCAGATCTCATATCTTCACTTGGCAAACTCAATAAGGTATTATATCTTGGAAGTGGTGTTTGGTTTGGTTTGGTTTGGTTTGGTTTTTATTTGGGTTACCCTGTGTTGATTGCTTTGAGACTAGGACATCTAAAGATCTCGTTAATGTGTCAAAGCCCAGAAAACAACTTGGGGAGCAATTATAGGTTGACTAAATCGTGAGAAGTTTGTTTTTAAAAAAACAAAAACCCCAAGGGCTTTTACAGTTAATGCAGCTATTACTCCTGGGGGAATTCTGTGCCACTGCGTGCGCAGAATTCATGTCCATTGCAGAAATGACTTTCTGACAGGGAAGCAAAAGGAAGCTGCAAGAATAGTTGTGTGCCCCTCCCCAGCAGCAGGGCATGTCATTTTGGGTGCCCAGAACAGCCAGCGGAGAGGTAAATTGCATGGTTGGTGAAGCCCTGACTGGGGCCAGTTAGACCCATCCGCCCAACCCCTGTGCATCCAGACACACACACCGCGCCTCACTTGGAGCCCTCCTGCACCCGGAGCCCCAGGCTCCTGGCCCTCCCCAGCCACATCTGGGGCTCCTGTCCTGCACTGAGCTCAGCTGATAATTCTGGCTGGGCTGGGGGTGGGCGAGGAATTCTGGTCCTGGCCATTCCATGCAGGGGAAGTGGTCAGACCCACCCCCAGAAACCTCTCCTGGGTCCGCAACCCTCGCCCCTTGCTTTCTGCCCCCATTGCTCCTCGGCCATGGGGGAGGAGAGGTCACTGTATGGGGAGCTGCTCCCTTGTCTGCCCAAGTCCTATGCATCTTAACACTCCTGCATCCGAACCCCCACGCCACCGAGCCCCACCTTCTCCACACCCGGCCCTCCCTGCCGAGCCCCATCCCCCTGCACCCACACCACCCCCTGCTGAGTTCCCCACAACCCCTACAGTGACGAGCTCCAGCCCCAGCTGCTTGGACCCCAACCAGGTGCACTTGGACCCCCACCTCACCAAGCCCCACTCCCTGAGCACCTGGACCCCCCACTGAGCTCCCCAACGAGCCCTATCCCTCCTACACCCAGACTCACCCTGCTGAGCCCTAACCCCCAACGAGCTCTGTGCATCCAGATTGCACCCGAACTCCCAATTGAGCTGCCTGCACCCAGATTGCCCCACACGGAACCCTCTCATCCCACACGAAGCCCCTCAATGCTTGGATCCAGCAAGGCTGAACCTGCCTTCCCACATCTGGTGTGCCTGGTATGGAGGGGCAGGACCTCGGCATGTTTCTGGGGCAGGCCTGGCCCTTGCGGTGTGTCAGGTTTGGGTGCAGCCTCACCACCAAGTCAGTGTCCTGGGAGGAGATTGCAGAGTGATCTCCAACCTTCATGCAGCCAGTGGCCTGTGCTCCGCATTGCCATGCTGGAGCCTCCACGTTTATTTATTGATAAATAAAATTTGCAGACTTTTTTTAAAATATTGTGTGCAGAATTTTTAATTTTTTGGTGCAGAATTCCTTCAGGAGTAAACTATTTTAATAATTTCTATATACACAGGAGGAAGAAGATTATCTGTATATATAGGAGGAGAAAATGAGAAATCTGTTTATATCATTGCAAAGGTTACAGTTAAAGCAGGGGAAGCAGGTGTGGAAACTGCAGATCTCCAAGTTCAGATGTGTCCGCAAAAGCCCCTAATGTTGATGCAGTTATACTAGCAAAACTGCACGTTTACCAGTAACCTGCTTTGGCTACATTGTGTAAACCTTACTAACAGATCTCCACAGCTGTGCAAAAAGTGGAGTTAGTAGGTTTACTGACTACCTGCAGTGTGTGCTATCTTCAGAAGAGAGAAGTTGGATGGTGCTACCTGGGCTGCATGAGTTATCGGTTATACCCTCGCAGCCTCAGCAAACCTTCATCATTTTTTGGACTGATAGGCTAGTCCCTGCTGTGAGAGAGAGGTTGAGGGATGTGAGGGGAACTTGGGATCTTATAGGCATCATGACAGGTGGGTCTTCAGAAGGAACTCAAATGTGAAAAGAATTGGGGGCTTTGCTATGAGCTCAGGGAGATCCTTCCTACATAACCGGTAGCATGACTGATGGCAAGGAGATGTTTGGGAGAAGCATCAGAGTTAATATCCCAACTTTTTAATCTTCTCTTATTTCATGTAGTTATCAATGTTCTTATATTTTGATTTATAAATTGATTTAGATTCTACTAAGCTCTTGGCTTCACTGAATTTTTGCAGTAGTGAATTCAACAAAATAATTTGGGGGGGTTGTATAAACTTTTTGCCATTCAACTTCATTGGAATCTCCACTTCTTCTTGTATTAAGAAGGTAAGCTGGTTCTTGTAGGGATGAGGGGGGTAAAGGGGAGAAGAAGATGATCTCCAGTAAGTCTCCTCCAACTTCGTGGCTGTGGTGAAGCAAGGGGAGAAAAGAGGTCTATGCAGCTCTATCACTCTTCTCCACTGCCTGCTGTTTTTTTGTGCTTCTCCTCTGTGAATATCTCCAGTGTCTCGCTTTGCTACTGCTTACAGTCTTACCAAGCAGTAGCAGCATGAAGCTGATGTGGTTCTTTGCAATTTCATTGTTGCCCCCAGGGTTCTGAATAGCAGCAGTGAAGCCTACTAGACTTCTGTTAATTTTAATCTGTTGCTGCTTCACAAAATTTGAGCAGCAGTGGTACTAGAGTAGTCTGCAGACTGAGAAATACAGCCCTACCACATTTAATGTTCTTAATACACTTGTTGCAACCATAAGGATTAGAGATCAATGTGACAGATACTGCAACCACATGCAGTATTTTTGGGCGCCCTGTTGTATTTTATGTTTTAATGCGTGAACATGAAATAGCCATTATATTGAGATGGGCTAGACAGTATTAGCTGTAGAATATTCATAGCCCTTGGTATCAGTGTGAGTGATATGTATTTGTGTGTTTTAAGGGAAAGGAGGTGCTTTGAAGCTTGGCCTTCTGGGGAGTCATGGGAAGGACTAGTTTTACTAGTTTTCAGGAGGCTGGGGGACAAAGCAAGATTATTTTTTTTATAAAAAGCCGACTTTAAACAGACACTTTGATTTAACAAATGGACAAGACTTTGTGTCCAAGAGGTGAGACTTCAACCCTTGCTGAAGGGTTAAAAGTAGGTTGAGCAGATAGAAAGTGTGAAAGATCAGGATGGGGTAATAGGCGCCTATATAAAAAAAGCTCCAAATATTGGGACTGTCCCTATAAAATCGGGACATCTGGTCACCCTAGTTAGAAGGGATGTTGTTCTACCAGACGCCCCAAGTGAAAGATGGGCGATTCCTGGTGTGTTTAGTGAGCATTAAAATCTTTTTATTGTTTGTTTTTTCTCTGTGATGCTTTTGCCCTAAGACTAAAAGTGCTTGCTTAGAAAGAGCTGTTCAGATTACTGGTAAATCATACCTTTCATAGCCCTTGGAAAGAAAGCTCAGCCTAGATGCTGGCCTTAAGGCAGACTGGGTTGCTGTGGATATCAGAGTATGTCAGGCAGCTGTGCAGCCTTAAAATCCCCTGTCAGAAAGGAGTAGGACAGAGACAGGTGACAGCTGGAGGTCTGAGACCTACCTAGGTGATCCTGGAGGAGCAGTATAGGTGCAGTTGCCCTGAAACTGTGACAATCCATTTTTTATAATGAAAGCTTAAAGTCTGCAGGAATTGGTGATTTATGACCCCATGATTGCCAGGGAAGACTTTCCATTTGTCACTTACAAGAGGATTTTTTCAAGCACTACTGTAGAAAATAATTTACTATGTTTATAAAAGGTCTATTCCAAATACATGGAAGTGGACTGTGTTAATTACCAAAAATTAAATATTGACACATTCATCAGTGTTTTAAAGACTTGAAATGTTTTTCATAATTTTCCCATGAAACATAAGCAATTATAGATAAGTCTCCATATTTCTCTTTAGCATGAAAATGGGATCTTTGTTGGTTAGAATTTCATGTGTTCTTTCTCCTTATGAATCACTTGAAGACATAATCCTTGATGTAAGTGCATTTCCTGGGATTTAAACAGCTTTACATCTATTTCCTATACTGTGGATGCACAGTACGACCAGATAAATCCTGTATCCTTATTTCCTTAATCTATCTTTGTCAGGTTTGTAATTTCTAGTGCTCATGGCCTGTATAATCGAAATATACAAGGTCTTGTGGAAAGAGATTATTTCACAGCAGTGATTTTGACAAACTGTTCATGAGGCTCTTATACCTTTTTAGTCCACTATGTATTTTTAAAAATACGGTTATTCTTTTCTCATTCCTATTCTTGAGTAGTGTTTTTACCAGCATTTTTATTGTCTATACACACGTGCGTGTTAACTGCTAGGAAAATATTGTTTTGTTGCTAACTAACAAAATGAATGCCAGTATTTAGAATGTTCAGTACAGATTGCAGTGTACAGGATTTGGTAATCCTTTTTTTAAATAGTCCTGGTGCCAAAATGTAATTATGCTATTGCAGGTTTTGCCTTTGTGTGCTAACAGAATGGGGTGAGGTTCTGTAAAGTTACTGCTGATAGCTTGCCTCTAACAGCAGTTTCTGACTGAAACTAGTGCTGGTACATTATGTGTAGACTCATCCATAATGTTAGTGCTTTTAACATACATGCTTGTAGCCAAAATATCTTTAATTAAATTTATCTAAAATTTTATTATGCAGAATTAGGGTTGCCCAGTGCTAGCTTGTGCCCTTCAAAAATGTCAAGTTCAGCAAAATTCAGACATCTGAAAACCAGGAAATTCGAGGTATTTTACAAGGTAAAATATCCATCCAATCTTACCTCTGCCCCTTGGAGCTGGCAAGAGCCACTGGGAACTATCTGTGTGCGTTCCAGCTGCAGTCACCATGTTAGGTGTAGCTGTGCTGGTTGGTAGCGATATGTTTGTGATATGAGGAGATCTGGGGTCTAGTTTGAGGAGCATCACAGAGCTGTGATCGAGATGATGTGAGGAGATCTGGGTCTGAATCCTCCCTCACATGTGTGATCAAAGGAAAGAGGTGCATATGTACCTTGAGGTTTCAGTCTGGCATCATTTCAATATGGAATTGTGTAGGCTGTGTCAGGAGAAGGGCACTGGGATGATCTTGCTATGGGTATTGACAGTATTAATGGGATATGAGAGCAGTCTGTGGATTTAATGATAGGTAGGGAAAAGCATAGGTTTAGGTGGTATCCTGTGTGCATGTGTGAAGAGGGTTATAAATTGTTAAATTTAACTAATGTGGTATTCTGTCAGGGGAGTAGGCACTTAGGGCAGGTGCGGAGATCAGCTGTCCATTACAGTAAAAAGTGTGTGTGTGTGATGGGTATTTTGGGACATCTCTCAGAGAGGGCATAGTTAAGGTTACGTGGGTGTTTTCTTTAAATCTGTATTTCCTGGTTTTCAGAAGTTTGAGTTTTGATGAACTTATGGTTTTAAAAGGCCACGAACGATCAGCAAAGGCAACCTTAACTGTGTTTTAATGAAGCTTTTTGCAGTTTAGTTTCTTAGGGTGTTTCTCTTTCGCTTAAAAACAAACAAACAAAAAAAACCCACATATACACCTCTACCCCGATATAACGTGACCTGATATAACACGAATTCGGATATAACGTGGTAAAGCAGCACTCCGGGGAGGGGGGGCGGGGCTGCGCACTCCAGCGGATCAAAGCAAGTTCAATATAATGTGGTTTCACCTATAATGTGATTATGTTCTCCAAAAAATTAAACAAAAACAAAACCCCCACAACTCTGATGGAGATGGATTTTTAGCAATATGTCTTCTGACCTTTTCCAGATTTCTGCACAAGGTGGGACTCAGGCTCATACTGGCTCATAAGTCAAATTCAAAGGACTACTGGTTATTCTCTTAAGCCATCCAAGCCTCTTAAAACTTCCAAGGCTAAAAATCCTGTTAACTCTTCTGTCCACACATGCTCATTCGTTTGGTGCAACACCAAGAACTTCAGAGGCTGATGATCCAAACAAAAGAGTTTTTAGCTGGATTCTGTACAAGCATAAAAAGAGAGAATCCCTGTGCTAAATGGCTTATGGTTGTGGAATTTGCCAAACTGTTCTCGCTGTTTCTTATCCACCCTGCTCTTTGATTCAATAGCTTTTGATAGATCCATTGGGAAAACCGATTATGGCTCTGACTGACCAGACTACCAGTGAGTGCAGTTGGTAAGCAGAAGCTTCACAGGGGAGGTAGATGATGGTGATTGTTGTTCATGTGCACATTTCTGCATGTGAGCTGACAGCAGCAGAGAATTTGGCTAGCATTTTCCCCCCCATCCACCCTACGGCAATGGTGCTTTCTCTGTCCTGGTAAAGAATATTGGAACAATAACAGAACCTAGAACGTTTGTGAGCTCCATGACTAATACCTCTACCAATTGTGCAATGCTAGGGTGACCTCAGATTTAGAATGTGCTACCATGCATAAAGCTGAATAAGTTTGGAAGGGAGGGGAATTGTTGTGGCCACTGGTGATATTTTTACCTGAGCCGTGGGGGGGCAGAAAGGCTGGCATAAAATGAGGCAAAATGTCAGAGAGACAGAAGGTGCAAACGTCAAAACAAGATCCTCTTCCGTGGCCTTGCAGGATCCCCTCCCACAAGCCTTTCAGTTACTAATGTCACCGGAAAGGGACAGGAAGTGGCAGAGCTTATACACCATGCTTCCATGCTGCCCTCCATTTATTTTCTTGCAGGCGTAAACTGACTGCAGGCATAAATCTACCACCATCCCTGGTTGGATATAATCTTTTCAATATGGAACCATAGGCAAAGTCATCTTTCTGACTTGCTCCCCAGCAGGTATAAGTTTTTCAGTGCCAGAACAGTGCTTACCTCTTCCTGGTCACAACGTACACATTTAAGTTCTGCCATCAGAACAAGTTAGGTTTGCAGTGTTTGTGAGCTACTCCAACTAAACTGACAAAGGTTAAACCTACAGAAAATCATCTTGCACTGATTGCACTCAGATCACAGTGATGGCTAGACTTTTAAGCATTTAGTTTGAAGATTCCATATTTCACCGTTTTTTAAAATGGTTTCTAAAGAGAAGAAATTCCAAAACACACAATCGTATGTATTTTATAGTTCAAGAAATAATATCAATACTGTAATACAAGAATTTCTAATTTAATGAGTTTTGAAGCAAGTTTAAAAAAAGTTGGAGGTGGGAAGAATCAGTTTTCCTGGAAAGAGATTTCTGAAAGCCCCAAATATGAAGGTACTGGGACTGGTTGTAAATACGTACTCTGAGAACATTGTAGTAAATAGTGCCATCCTGAACTCTGTAAAAAGGATCTTGTAGAGACTGTTTAGGCTATACTCCTGGCTCCTATGAGAGCCTCATGAGGAGGCTGTGATGAGCAAGCCCACTTTCTTCAAGTTATAGCAATATTATGGAACACTCTGGGAGATGAGGGAATCATAGACAAAGACATAAATAGCTTGAAGATGAGATTAATTCTATATAGGAAGCATTCCACTGTTGCTTTTGTCACAGCTCAGGGCAGCAGCACCTGTTTTCCCCCTAGTGGTCCAGTAAGGACACCCACTCTCAGTCCCCTGCATTTGTTGTAGTGTTCTCTGCAAAAGACAGTCTGCCTAAGCAGGTCCCTTCAGAGACTGTTAACTGTGTGATTGCCACAGTTATAAGTTACCACAATATTCTTTCGAAGCAAGCATAATTTTATTCTTAAGGTAAATGCAATACACAGAAAACATTTAAAATAATAAAAGAACCTACACGCATGCTAATAAGCTTACTAGTGATCACCCTAACTCTAGCATGGGCTCTGGCAGGAGCAGTCCTTCAGAACCCCACCCAGAGGTTTTCTTGTGGTTTCAGGTTCATCACCGCTTCAGCTCAGAACAAGAATCCAGTCTTATGCGGCCTCGGTAGGACAAAGTCCTTCCAACCCTTCCCTAAGGATTGGGGCCCTCTGGGGACTAGTCTGACCACTTGCTGAATCAGAACAAAAACCCGGAGTCAGTTTAAACTCAGATTATTTATCCCAATTGCCTTCCTTTGTCAGTTAATCTCTGAGACTCCAATTTGATGCTTTGAAAGGTAGTCCAGCCAGACAATGGGTCCCCTCCCCAGGGTGAAGGTTCAAAGGGCTGGTAACCGGAGGCATTCCATTAGCATACCCCACCTCTCTAAAGAAGTTGCCTACAATCCCACAATAACAGAGACAATTGCATTTTTAATACAATTAAGTTAAATGATACAATGATGTTAAATTTAATTTAGTAAGGTTTGTCCAGGATAATACAGGACCTTGTCATAGCTATCAAACTTTATCGCTGAGGCTCCAGTCCTCTATTGTCTTTAATTCAACCTGCTAACTCACATGAAAACTACAAACTTTGCCTTATGCTCGCCAGGATTTTAACTCTAGTTAAGAACACATCCCCTCCAGTGAAGAAAAGGCTTAAGAAAACTCGGAACAGTCAGATTTTTCCTTTTAATCAGATCATGAAACATGGTTTATTGAAATAGAACATCAGTACTAAAAGTACATAAATGCAGTGGCCAGGGCTATGTAATGTTAGCTTTAGGTGTTTGTTCTGCACAGCAATAGCAAGTAAACAGCTCATGGAATTGTTTTTAAACTCCTGTTTCTTGTTTTCTTTTTCCCCACCACTATCTGTGAAAATCATAGAAACTCTTGTCCTCTATTTTTATAGCAAATGTCTTTAGCGCTTGTTTTCTCAAACCATGTGTGCACTACAGGTGCTACAGCAGCACAGCTGCAGCACCGCTGTAGTCACTTCCTACATCGACGGAAAGGGTTTTTCTATCGATTGTAGATAATCCACCTCCCCAAGAACTATTCCATCGACTTACCCATGTCAGCACCAGGGGTTAGGTGGCTTAACTGTGGCACTCTGTGTGACTTTTTCACACCCCTGAGCACCATAACTATGTTGATGTAACTTTTTAAGGGTAGACTGGGCCTTAATGACAGTTGATGAATCATAACTTCTTCAGGTTTTTAATTTATTGCCATTGTCTCAAACAAGTACGTTGTTAATTCTTAATTAGAGCTAATGCTATAAATTAAAAAGTGTGTTCTGTATTATAACCAGTATCCTGGTGATATAAACACATCTCCTACTTGGTTCTTATATTTCAGCAGAAGTTGGTCAGACTGACCTGTGGTGCTATTGTTTAACAATAGCACGCTTTATCTCATTGTTCAGTACTGTACATGACCATTATTTGTCCTTCAGAAAAAACATTCTGTTTTGAAGTCCTAGGGAATAAGAACTTTTTACGTAGATGACCTTCACCTATCGGCTACAAAGGGAAGATGTTGATATGGTGGTAATTTGCTTCCAAAAACCAATTTACTTCGCTAATATACTGTTTGGCTTCTTAAATGCAAACTGTTGTCCAAATTAAATGTATTAAATAAGTGTCTAAATTTATGCATTACTGAAAACTATTTTATATTTACTTGTTGAAGTAAAGAGAGCCCTGAACACTAATAAAGTATATATTTTTATCTGGGCTGATTTTGCATTCGTAACACTGATGGGGAGGCACATAGTTGTGTGTGTTGCATTACAGAAAGAATATTGGAGTCTTTTGCATCTCTCCCTATTCTTCAATTTAAATATTCTCATGGGTTTATAGTGCTGGGCAGGTTAAGAAAATGAGGTTAGATGTAATTAATAGGACCTGATTGAGATGTATAAAATCTGAGGTAGAGAACGAGCTGCTGCCGTAAAATCATTTGAGATCTCATACCATCAGGCTTAAAAACAGGAAAGTTTCAGTCCTTTCCCTCTGCTTTGTTGGTCATTAAAAAGGAGTTTTGTTCATTGCTGCTGTGTGATGTATAAATATTGGGAATATCATCTTGTCTTGGAGGACAAAAGAACAGGAGTGGGAGTCCTCTAAGCTCTTAATCGAAAGATTGGGATGATGATCCTTTAGCAATGACTTCCCCCTAACTGCATTTCAAGCATTTGCTTTAAATATGTTTACAAAAACACAAACCAATATTCCCTTTCTACTGTTTGGGTTTCCTTTTCTTGATGCTTCAGTCCTAATTGTACTAGTTCTCCAGTTGTCTATAGTCTTCCTAGGGAATCAGTGTAGATAAGACCTGAATGTACATTGATGAGGATTGGACTCTCTTAAATAAATAAATAAAATTAAAAATATTATGTTTATATTCCAGGCCTCCTTTATGTATTGCCAAAAAAGGGCAAATAGTTTTCAGGTCATCATCAAAGAAATCGAGGAAAATTTATTTACACTGAGGGCATTTTAATATGTGGAACACACTGTTAGAAACAGCAGTAATTGTTTTGTTTTTAAGCACAGAGGGGGAACTTTTAAGAAAAACACACAACAAAAAAATTGAGATAAATAAGCAGAGGGGCCCAAAATGTTAAACTTTATTTTTCATGGGTTGGACGTGGGGAAAGAACAAAATTCTTAAGACTTTTTATGACTAGTTCAGATGTTTTATAGATTTGTAGAATCAGTAGTTTCTCAATGAACTGTAAGAACAAAACTCTGTAGAATTATTATGAATGTTAGGAAGCTTGTTGCCAGCAAAATATTTGCTTTGAGAAGCTGAACTACAAGGACATGTTTGTGATGTTTAACACTCCCCTCGTCTCCCCTTCCCCTTCCCCCTCCCCCCCGCCAGTTAAATCACTTACATTTTTTCCCAGCTCCTTTCAAGTATCCTAAGTGAGCATAAGCAACTATGTATCTGAAGAAACTGCAGTCAGATTGCACTGACTCATGAGAATCAGAAAAATACTTGGCAAATTATATCATAATTCCTAAAGCTATGGAGAGCGAGGTATAGTCTATTGCAAGTGTTGCACTAGGAACCAGGAGGAAGTTGTTCAGGGCAGTGACTAGTATAGGCATTTGCTAAGTAAGGTATAAATTAAGGCAATAATGCAATGAACCTACAAGGCTCAAAGCCTGTAAGACAATATCTTAGCCAAACTAAGGCATAAGGCCCCAAAAAACCTTAGCATAAGTAGCTAACCAAGACTAAACCTAGATAAAAGATAGACTGCTATAATGACTAACCTGCTAGTAGGTAATCACTGAGGTGGTAGTTTATAACTGCTTGTGCTATTTTTAGTTAAGGACATCTGTCCACAAGAATGCCATGGTAACTAATTGATGTATATGCTAATAAGCTTTAGGTAAAAGGATTAATAACCTATGGGGAAAGGGCATACCAACATTAGTAGGGTGCAAAACTACAAATGAGGAAAAGAGGCTGAAACCCCTACTGAATATGCATTGGGCATTGTGGCATCAGTGTAACACATCATAAAAGTTGTATCCCAGTCTGTGAGCTGGGGAAGGGAGAGATGTAGCTCTTGGGAAAGGCCAGGGTGACTACCAGTGGTGACGGTGAGGGGGAAGATAACTAACATTTCAGGGTTGTTGCTTTTTTGCAAGGGATGGTGTAAGCATTGGGATGCTCTGCTCGTTCTGTTTTACCTCTACCTGCCTTGCTGGGTTGGTGTGTGTGTGAATTTGCTAAGTGTATTAATAAGACTATTATAACTATAGTATGATGTGCTAAGTGAGAGAGTGTTGCAACCATGCACATTGGAGATCCCAGCTGAGCAGTAATTCTGATAATGCTGGGCCTGATCTTGGGATAAGAACCTACCAAATTTCAGAGTGCTAAATGGGGAAACTAAATCAGTAATTTAATCAATATACAATCAATAGATCAGGCAACACTCATTTTGCAGCATGTAGGTGGTGTGGGTGCTCTCGCATTTTAGTTAATCGTTAATTCAGTTTTAATCCTGGATCTATGGCTTTTGGATTCAACAGTGCTGAGCACCAGAGCTTTTATTGAATTCACAGGGAATTGAGTGCTCAATACCTCTGAAAATCAGGCCTTTAACCTCTCTGCTTACCTTCTCCATCTGCCTCATGAAGTTAATTTACATACCTCATTTGACTGTTGTAAGGATGTAGTAGGTAATGTTTATAAAGCACTTTTCATGTTCAGAGTCCCAAGTAGTATTAGATAGTCAGGGATGCATACTGTGAGCCATGTTTTGCGACATTAAAATTCCCAAACAACTTATTTTAGTAAACTTAATTGTGATAACTGAGTACTTAACTGTGGTGCAGCATATTTGTTCCAGTTGTACACTTTCCTCCTTTTCATGCATGCCCCCAAAATTGAGTATTATAATAAAGATGATTATGCTTTGAGCCTGGGACCCCACTGTGCTAGCCACTGTAGAAACATAACAGAAGCATACCTCTGCCCCAAAGAGATTATGATCTAAGTGTAATGCTGTAAGTAATGGGTAGATGAAAACAACCAGATGGGGGATCACAGGGAAACCATTTAAATGACTGTTCAGCGTGAAGAACAGTGGCCATGTAACTTGACAATGTTTAGGCAGAGGGTTTACTTTTTGTAGGCATCATGGCAGAAAAGAGGTTTAAGGTCTGATAAGAACAATTATATTTTGAAATAGCAACCTTTTTCTAAAAATGTCCCTTGGATCTTGTTCAAGACTGCATTTCCTAATGACATACGTAATCTGACCAACTTTTACTGGCCATACTGTTGGATCCCACACACTGCAACGAATTTAAATCTACTCAAATGCATAATCTATTGTTAAGCAAAGTTAAATATAGGCTACAGCAAAGATCCAAGTCTACATTTTTGTTGTAATGTTTTCTATTTTGTTGAATTTATAATGTTACTGGATTAGAACAAGATAATGTATATGTTTAAGACAGTTGTGTGAGGCAACTGGAAAATGACTAGGAATTTTCTGTTGTACTCTTAACAAGGCTTTTGTTACTTAATTGTTAATTTGCAGAATACAAACATATCTGTATGCAATACAAATTAGGAATAATTATGTCAAATTTGGTGAATATTGGCTAAATACTTGTTGGGAAATGTTCACTCATAGCTTCTGGTTTTCTCACTTCTGACATGTCAGCTGATCTCCAGTATAGTTGGACACGTTTTAGAGTCCAATTAATAACATTGGCTTCCTCTTGGCATCCTATCTTAAAGTGAAGTTTATAATTCTATAAAACAATAAGCCAGCATTATTTGAATTAGTTGTTTTCTTTTGCCATGGCTACAGTAGCTATACATATAATAAGTAAAGCATAAATGATTCATGCTCAACCTACTCTTTCCATTTTCTTGGCTAATTCTGCCTCTTCCCCATACGTTTACCCTCTACAAAACAACCGTCCATCACTTCTAGCTCAGTAAGACTCTGAAAACAACTGAAAAGAAATAAAAGGACAGATTTTTTTTTTCAAATCTTTCAGATATGCCTATTATTTCTCCTAACTCAGTCAGCTACTCCATATTGAAGGATAAACTTTCAGTTAAGAAAAATAACAAAACAAACAAAAGACCATTGATATTATCTTTCAAATAAAACCTACCTGTTCTATCAAATCTGCTTAAGAGTCACCTCTGCCAATTTTTGTGTAAATAAATCCTGAGCTGTTGACCTGACCTTGTCTATAACCTCTAATTGTAGCAGATAAAATAGGTAGTAGTTTAGCTTAATTACAACATAATTCCTTCAAATGTTGCTTATGCATGAGCTTTCAAGGAGCTTTAACAATATGGAAAATGTGAAGCGCCTGCCATATTCCACTTGTTCAGGACAAAAAAGCCCTGACAAAGGCTGCTAAATTTCTTATCTGTAATCAAAGAATAATTCCTGCAACGTTTGGGGAAGGTACACAGTGGTTGAATCCAAGATTTAAGTTTTTAAGACAATTCAGCCTTTTTTAATGGAACTGTGACTGGTGCTTCCATAATATTCTAATCATTCTGCAGTCTGATGTAAAGGCATTTTGTATCTGCTGGAAAACCAGTGGTAGTCTTAACCTGTAATACATGTATTTTCGTCTAATGTTGCTTACTAATGTCCATCTTGAGTAGAGTATTAGGATGCAACTTGCTAATGAGGAAAAGATTTTAAAAAAACATCTTCCCCCACCACCCCAAAAAAACCCTGAAGGCATGAATTCATTTTCAAAAAAAATAATTTAATTAATCTCAGAATTCTTCCAGTTTTGGTGAAAGGAAGTCTGGATGGAATAATACTTGATGATTGCACGTAATTTTATGCATGCAAAATTTTTTGGAAAAGCTAAGAAAATGCTAGGGAAATGTGATCTAGATGAAATTACCATAAGGTAGATGTACGACTAGTTGAAAGACCATACTCAAAGTAGTTATCCATGGCTGGCTGTCCAACTGGGAGGATGTATTTAGTGGAGTCCCACAGAGGTTAGTCCTGGGTCTGGTACTATGCAGTATTTTTCGTTTAATGACATGCATAATAGAGTGGAGAATAGACTTATAAAATTTACAGATGACACCAAGCTGATAAGAGGTTGCAAGCTCTTTGGAGGACAGGATTAGAACTAAAAACAACTTTAGCAAATTGGAGAATTGGTCTGAAATCACCAAGATGAAATTCAGTAAAGAAAGTGTAAAGTACTACACTTGGAAGGAAAAAGTCAAATGCACAATTATAAAATGGAGAATAACTGGCTTGGCTATAGTACTGCTGAAAAGGATCTGGAAATTATAGTGAATCACAAATTGAATGAATCAACAATGTGACACAATTGCAAAAAAGCCTGTTATCATTCTGGGGTGTATTAACAGGTATCGTATATAAAACATTGGGGACAGGGAGGTAACTGTCCTGTTGTATTCAGCACTGGGGAGGCCTCAGCTGGAGTACTGTGTCCACTTCTGGATGCCATACTTTAGAAAGAATGTGGACAAATTGGAGAATTCGGAGAAGAGCAACAAAAATTATAAAAGGTTTAGAAAACCTGGCCTGTGAGGGGAAAGTTTTAAAATAAACTGGGCATATTTAGTCTTGAGAAAAAAAGACAAAGTGGGGACCTGGTAAATCTTCAGATATGTTAAGGACTGTTGTGATCCGGACTGGTCAATTGTTCTCCATGTCCACAGAAGGCAGGACAAGAAGTAATGGGCTTAATGTGCATCAGGGGAGTTTTAGGTTAGATATTGGAAAAACTTTCTAACTATAAAGATAATTTAAACTCTGGAATAGGCTTCCAAGGGAGGTTGTGGAATCCCCATTGTTGGAGGTTTTTAAGAACAGGTTAGACAGCCGCCTGTCGGGGATGGTCTAGGTTTACTTGCTCCTTCTCCGCACAGAAGTCTGGACTTGAAGACCTCTTGTGGTCCCTTCCAGCCGTACATTTCTATGATTCTATGCTTGGTGTAGAATTACTCATTAAGAAGCTGTGAATTAAGCGGCCTGCATGTGAAGCTATGATTCAAATGGAAAAGCCCTTCTTATGAGAGCTCAATCACTGAGCCAAACTCTCTCACAGGTGCTCTGTGATTGAGGAATGGCAGCATAGCTCGTGGATTTAGGAGAATTTAGACTAGTTGTTCATTTTTGTCCAAATTTCAAAATGCCAAGAGTATTTTTCCTTTTGTTATTCCCAGGGCTTTTTAAGTGTCCTATTCTGCTAGGGGAGATTACTTGCAGTCATTAGAAAGAAAATTTGTGCAAGGGACACGTACTATATAATATGATGTTATTTTTGCAATACTTCAAGTTGTTCCATGATTTTACTAAATAGTGAATAGTGTCATTCATGACTAGTCAATAAATAACTTAATTGTTAATTAACTGATAGAATATTATGGTATTTGTCTTGATTTGAATAAGCCAGAGCAAGAGGAAAAAAGTATTTACAGCCTAGATATTTTCTCTCTCCTGATGAGTTAGAACTTTTAAAGTAAACAATTTAAGTATATATTTAGGGGGTGTGAGCCATTTAGTTAAGATTGTGAAAGTGTACCAACCAAAGTCCAGCATTCAGGCAGTCCTCGTACCTTCCTGCTGTAGGCATTACTAACATTATGTAGAGGAATCCTTCATGAACATTCTAAAATTTGAAGGGGAGCTCCATAAATGTGTTCTACCTTAATTTTATATGCAACGTTTTATTATATCATGAATAGAAGAGATAATACTTGGATTTAGATTTGTAATGAGTCCTCTACATAGCATATGTCACATTTGTGTGTATTTTTTCCCAGCTAAATTGTTTTTTAAATGATGATCAGTTTTTCAGTATGTTTACATGGAGCTGCTCTAAGAATCTTCACTTTTACTGTAGTTTCAGTCTTAGGCCTAGAGATAGTAATGACTGTTGTAGTCCATGTTCTTTAAACATTGCCACGCTTCTTAAATTTTATTGTCCAATATGAGATGATAAAATCAGCCATCGTTATATGTGAAATGAAAAAAATAAAAGCTTACAGGTTGTGTGCAAGAAGGAAAGATTCTGTTACTACTGAACTCTTCCCTCCTTTCCCAGCCCATGAATGCTGAGAAAAATTCTTCCTTCTGTTCTTCAATTCCTGTCCCATTTACCCTCAGTCTTTGACTTTGGTCTTCCATCCTCCAAAGAAAAGAATTTCCACACCAATTTTTCAAGTCTAATGATCTCTGTTCTGTTAATGTAATTATTATGCATTTGTGGAAGAAAACTCTTGAATGCCTTATTTCATTCTACTAAGTAAATTTTCTGTCACAAAACCTTATTTCAGCTAAAGTGTTGACAAATTAATGTTGGATGTTATGCATGTACAATAACCTTTTTGTTCCTTCCTTCCTTCCTTCCTTCCCCCCCATCCCCACTGTTTGTACAGGCTCTTCAAAGTAACCTGAAGTACTCCCTCTTGCCAAGACGTCTGATTATCAGTAAGAGATTATCTCAGTGCTTACATCCAGCTTTACCTAGTGGAGTGCATTTAAAAGCACTAGAGACCTATGAAATCATCTTTAAAATTATTGGGACAAAATGGCTTGCCAAAGATTTATTCCTCTACAGGTAAATTGCTCTTTGAAAACTCAGACTTAAAATTTCATAATAGATTATTTTTTTAAATGACTGAATCTTTCTTTTTCTTTTTTTAAAGCTCTGGCTTGTTTCCCCTGCTAGCAAATGCAGCAATGTCAGTGAGGCCTATTCTCCTCGGTTTGTATGAGAAATATTTTCTTCCTCTGCAGAAGTCCCTCTTGCCAAGTCTTCAAGCCTTTATAATTGGACTGCTGCCTGGATTGGAGGAGGGGTCAGAAATTTATGACAGGTGGAATTGCTTTTGTTACTTTAGAAACATAAAATGCAATACTCAATCACTTCCCTATTTATTGAATTTTTATTTATTTATTTTGAAGGAACCCATATCTAGAAATCCTCATCCAGAGGGAGGGATGTCTAATGGAGGGATACTGAGTGATGGGATGGAAAGGGAAAAATACTAGAAGTTGGAAGGGAACAGAAGAAAGACAGATGCATGAATGCAAGGGGATGTGGGGGAGGGGTAAGGGAGAAAAGAAATACAAGGATAAAAAGAAATTGAAAAGTTAAACTTTGGGGGGAAAGTTGCATTGAGGCAAATTGAGTCGTCCATTATATTTAGAAAGCATCACAGCTCTCCTTTCAAAATTTCTGAATACTTACCTTTCAGGAGATCTTTGACAGACTAAACTAAGCCTGTGTTTTTTGCACTCCTTAAATCTTTTGATAAAGGGGCGTTCCTGTTTTCTGTACATATCTAGATTGCAAGCATTCTATACCAGAAGACCACCTTGTGGTCCTGGCTGCACTAGTAAATGTACCACTTCTAAAACTCACTATCAAAAATGCCTTTTTCACCCAAAGCCCCTTAATGCGGTATTGAAAATGATGACCAGCTAGTGTGGTCAGGTTCAACAAAGTTCAACACACTTTGTAGCAATGCATGCTAGATTCCTGGTTGAAGAGGTCCTGTTGCAGCACACTTAGTCACTAGGCTTTTGGTTATGTAATGATTGTACTTCCATCAAGTAATAGCTGTAACAAAACTATTTTGCAACAACCTGTTGCAGGAATTGCGCTCCTAGATAACGTTCATTATATTTCACTGAATACTTTCTATACGTAGACAGTGACTAAATGTTTGTCCTATACAGTACGTATGTGTTTTCCAGATTGATGCATTCTGTTCTCCTTCCCAAGAAATGGTGGAATTGAGTTTAGTTGTAATTGTCTGTTTTGACAAAAGATGTTTTGTTTAGCTTCATGTAATGTTTCTTTGTAAAACAGTCTCAAGTCATGAAGGCGTAGAAAAAGCTTTATTTACATGGACAGTTAACATCTATTGTTATGAGTGAACAAGAATAAGCTGCATTTGTTTAGTGACTGATAACTAGCTTTTAATTGCTGAATTACCGGCTGTTAGGCAGATGGATAAGTATAAGTGTTGCCTCTTCTACAACTGTTGCACAAAAGAGTGAGTTTAAAGCGTGTGTGTTGTTAGATTGGTTTATACCAGGGATCGGCAACCTTTGGCACCTTTGGGGTGGGCCAGTTTGTTTACCCGCTGCGTCCGCAGGTTCAGCCGATCGCAGCTCCCACTGAACACGATTCGCCACTCCGGGCCAATGGGGGTGGCAGGAAGTGGCGGCCTGCCTGCGCCGCTTCCCGCGGCCCCCATTGACCTGGAGCCAGGGCCGGCTCCAGGCACCAGCCTACCAAGCATGTGCTTGGAGCGGCACCTGGAGGGGGACGGCGCTCACCGGGGAGAGCGGAGCCACAGCGGGCTCATCGCACTCCCCCCGGCGCTCTGGCCAGCCGGGGAGAGTGGGGCCGCCCTCCTCCCGGCGCTCCGGCCGGCCTCCCCTGCCCGCGCTCCCCGGTGGGGGGCGGCAGGAGGCTTTTTTACCTGGGGCAGCAAAAACGCCAGAGCCGGCCCTGCCTGGAGCGGCAAACCGTGGCCAGTGGGAGTCGCGATCGGCCATATACAGTGAAGTATTGGTGCAGTTTCTTTATTCTGACCCCAGTAATTCTTTTGAATCGAAGTCATCTTCTCATCTGACCTAACCAAAGTCTTTAAAATATTTTATTTATTTGAAACTCACTAGGTCTGAAGTAAGAATTAACAGTAGTTTCAGGCACTACACTTTATCCCCAAGGTCCCCTGTCAATTTTTGTGGTTTTATAATCTCATTTTTCTTTCTTTCTTTCTTTTAATATATTTTCTCTCCCTTTCACTTTTAGCTGTGTCTCTCTGGGGACACACAAATGGGATGGCTAATCATAGTGAAGTTTCTTGTAGTGAAACACTATAACTTTACATGGTGGTGCAAAAAGCACAAAGTAAGCCGAATGACAAGTTTGTTTCTTTGGTTTTTGAGTTTTACTCTTCTTGGTTGTGTAAGAATGGTAAATAAAACACTTTAAGGCAGAAGCGATTAAGCTGGGTAAATTTTACTTCAGCTGTATTGAAATCTGTGTCTATATTGAGTATTTTCAGAAAATCTCCCGCTGTTGGCCTAGCACTGATGTATCTCCACTGTTGCTAGCAATGGTGGAAGCACTAGTATAGATCAAGCACAGGCATTCTCAAATTTCAAATGAGAAAATTTTTCAGGACTTCACAGGAAAAAGAACACAAGTCATTTTCCCTCCTTTTCCTGATTTCAAATGCAATTTTTCCACTCCGATATAATAAAATACAAAGCTGAAACTATAGGGAGCATAAATCAGGGAAGCATTCTGTCACATTACCCCAAAGTGGCTGAAATTTAACCATTAAGTGCAGCAATACTGTGAAAAGCAACTTTGCAAAAAGATATCGTGTGATCCCATATTTGTGTCCATTTTATTATTTAAAACTCAGTCTGCTAAATTTACAAGTACAAATATGTGTGGGATTATTTTCCAACTACCAGCCCAGTAAGCTTACACTAAAATCTGAAAGTCAATTTAGGTTCTTTTTGGCTTGGACATCAGCAGTAATACATCATCTACAATCAGAACATAGTTAATAATTCTGCTGTGTGTGAACTAGAATAGCAGCTCACATACTCATAGCTACATTGGTTGTGCAGGATTAGAAAATTTTGTGGTCATTAAAGTAAGTAAGCTAACTGAATGTACACTGGAATCAGGTTTCTTAAGGAAAGGTGTTTCTCTTTTACGTGGTTGGTTTTTAGAGTAGAACCAAGCTTTACATTCTACATGCAGTATTATTGCAGACAATTGGAAATTAAAGATGGAAGAAGCTTGACACAGTTCTGGGCAACTGCATCTGTATTCCCCCTCTATGGTCCAGCAGGGCATCCCCTTAGGCTTTCGGCTCCCCAGCCATTGCCTCGCTTGGGGAGAGAGAGAGAGACACACACACACACACACACCCATCTTTCTGACTAAGGGATTGCCACACTTCAGTGCCCAAACTATACTGTGAAATCCTCCACAAAAGACAGGCTGCCTAAGCAGGCTTCTTTTGCCTTCTCTTCAGAGACGATACACAGTGTAATTGCCACAGACATAAGGTTTCACACGGCTCTTTCTAAGCAAGAAGGTTTTAGTCTCAAGGTAAAAGCATTACAGAGTGAACTAATTTTAAACAATAAAAAAACCCCACACAAATGCTAATAAGCTTACTAGAGATCCCTCATTCCAACTCCAACATATGCCCCTGCAGTCCTTAAAAATCCCACATTGGGTGTTCCTGTGGTTTCAAGATCATAACATCCTTTTGCCCAAAACAAGAACCCTCATGAGACTGTGAGGCACTCGTTTATCCCACTTGGGCCTTTTAAAAAGACCATGAATAGGTTGTCAACCAGACAATGGATTTCTGGTCAAAGCAAAGCTTCAAAAGGATGGACTCAGAGGTGGGTCACTTGCATTCTCCTCAAGTATTTGCTGGGAAATCTACTTCACGCTTACTGTCACAAAAGTTGACGTTTTTACTACTTCTCAAAGATTTCATTAGTCATGTCTCTCAGAAAAGTGGCATATAATTCCACAATATAAACAATTGCCTTTTTAATACAATGGACCCCCAAAGGCACTAAATTTAATTCAGTAAAGTTTATCTTTATTCTATAATATTTGTCCAGGATATTGTCCTATCTGTGTCAAGGCTTTCACACACTCCTTTTTCTTCCTCAGGCAAGGGGGTGTGATGATCCTTTGGGCTAACCTCGACATAATTATCACACAGTTTTTAGATGTTTAAAATAATACTTTAAATTTAGCTACTATAGATATTGAACCTGATCACCTAATATGTTGTATTAAAGTGTACACTGTACAAATTTCATAACAACCAATGAAAAGTTAAAGTATTTATATTGCTTTAGTGCAGAGATGAGCTACTGAGCAAACACTGAAATGCATGCATGTTTCACTGAAACAAAGTGACTTAACACACAGCTAAAAATCATCATTCTGTGCAAGTCCTTATAGTATGCATGAGATTCTTTCAGTGCAACTGGTTCAGGAATTAGCTACCAGAAACTACAGTATTATTTACTGTCCAGTTACAGTTTGTGTGACATGTATGCAAAACGGGTAGTTGCTGGAGAAGTTGCCAAAGTGGGCAGAAAAACCATTGTTCCACTGAATGCGCACAATGGTAAAAGATTCGTTACAGCACTTGCCATTATGGCAAAATCATATTGGAAAGGGTAACGGGGCAATCCCCCGGGCCAGATCCAAAGCCCTGAGGGGCCGGATCCAGCCCCCGGGCCGTAGTTTGCCCACCCTGAGCTACATGGTATTAACAAACTGAAAGTATTGCACTTGAATTCAGAGAGAGTTCAATGGAATTAACATTATATTTTACATGGAAAGGTAAATCTTTATAATATTATTACCTTTTTTTCCCCCCACACAGAACAGATGCTTTGCTTGTGAAGCTGTCTGTACTAACAGGCCAAGAAGTGTTCTATGCTGCTATCTGGGGGAGTGTTCTGGTCAGCCCTTCTATAAGACTTCCTGCTTCTCTGTTTGTTGTGAGTCATATCAACAGAGAGTTGTCTGGAAAACAGCAGAAGTACATGCTGGGAACTGATTATAAGCTCACAGTAAGTTCATTATGTTGCTAATGGAATATTCTCAACTACCATAATGCTGACACAAACTGGAAAACAGTATCCTTCTCCGTACAAATTAAAGTCCCAATCTCTTTAAAGCGCATCAGTAAGAGAATGAAATGTCTAATTCAAAATTTGCTCAATGAGTGCAGAATCTCAACTGAAGTGATAATAATGAAAAATAACTCTTGCAAACTTTGACCAATATGTAGAATGGCAAATAGGTCATTTTAAAAAAACATGATCAGTGATGCAAATAAGAAATGGATGGTGTTGCCTTGTTACAGTAAAACTGATTTAACCCTGTTATTTAGTTGTATTGCAGTAGTGCTCAAAAGACTCCAATCAGAATTGAGGCCCTATTGTGTTAGGCATTGTACACAAACGGTTCAAAATCAGTATCCGTTTTATACACCATAAAAAACAAAAAAGGAGAGGTGGAGTGAGATCTAATGCATTCTTACACTTAGTGAAAAGACTATCCTCTGCAACCACTAATATTAGCTGCCTACCTATTGCAGTTGTCCAGAAGTGCTTGGGAGAAGAAGATTGGAGAGTCTCATAATTCTTGGCTCCAGAAAGTAGGACCAAAAATTTGAAAAATGGGAAATGAGTAGAGAAGCGGTGCATTGGGGGAGTGAACTGCCTAGGGGTGGCATGTCCTTGATAATTTTTAACCAAACTCCTTTACAACCCCAGCATTTCTGCACTCACCTTGGGCTGCAGTTTCTTTGGTTACAGGAATATTAAGTACAGCATTAAGGATTTGACTTGGTCTAAATCAGAAAAGACAAGAAATGAAAAATAAAGCTGACATGCCCATCTTTGCTTACTCCATTTTGCCTTTAGGAATGGAATGTCAAACTCTCTGTCATTATATGTCAGACAGTGTTTAAGATGTTCTTGTTTTTTTTAACTTTAACACTGTGCACCTTTTGACATTATTTAAAATAACATAAAACTAAACCAAACAGCAGTAAACCAACAGGAGAACTCCAGTATCTATTGTCTTGTATTTAATTTCCTTTCTTGAAATTGAAAAATGTTTCAGAGGTTTTAAATTACCTATTGTTTTACCAGAAATATTGGAATAACTGTAACTAATCATCAGACAGGATGTGTCATCTCAAGATGCATTGGCAGGCATCAGATATTCAAAATTGTGGCCTACCCAGATATGTGGAAATGCTAATCATTATATATGGAAACAATATAAAGCTGAATCATTTTTATGTTCTCCTATTTGTGGAAAGAAAGTTCTCTTTAAATATGTAGTTTTAAATATGAAGTGTCGCCGTGCCTCAGTGGGTCACAGCTGAAGATGCCAGATGCAGGACAAACAGCTGAGAAATTACCCAATAATCATACTGTTGTCAATCCTTTAGTATCTAATAGCTAAAGGTTTATTTATAAGAGAAAAGAAAGAGGAGAGAGGTCAAATGGTCAAAGGAATCAAATACATTCATGCATTGCAAAGTTCTTGGATCGGGTTTGAAGCAGTGATGAAATGAACTGCTGGTTTATAATATCTCTGGTAACATCCAAAAGATTGGAAGGTCTTCAGTCCATTGATTAGAATGCTCCTTTTAGCGTAAGTCCGTAGTTCAGAGATCAGAGCAGGAAAGAGGCAAAATGGAGATGTTCCAGGGCCTTTATATTTTCTCCCATGTGGAGGGAAAACTCTGTCTTACGTTATGTCTACACTACGGCCCTTACAGCGGCATAGCTGTAGCAGTACACCTGTGCCGCTGTAAGGTCTCCCATGTAGTCGCTCTTGGCCGACAGGAGAGAGCTCTCCTGCCGGCATAATTAAACCACCCGCAACGAGTGGCATTAGCTATGTTGTCAGGAGAGCCTCTCCTGCCGACATAACACTGGCCACACCAGCACTTTTGCCACGGAAACGTCTGTCAGTCAGGGGGGTGCTTTTTTTACACCTCTGACCGACAAAAGTTTTACCAACAAAAGTGGTAGTCTAGACAAACCCTTAATTTGTGGAAAAGTACAGGAACAAGATGGAGTCCAAAGTCACATGAGCAAGTCACATGCCGTTGCATGCTGTGATGAGTCATACCAGGAGTCATTACCCATATTCTGGCTAAAATGTCCTCCGGAAGGCCCATCCTGCGGGGATAAACTTCTTCCATGGCCCATTGTGTTCGTTGATGGGCCATCAACTCGAATGGTCCAGTCACACTGCTAGCTAGACTAGATGTAAACTAATTTAGTTATCACAGGAGCAAACACATTTGAAATAAAGGAATATAGTCAATACTCATAACTTCAGGTACAAAAAAGATAAATGCATACAAACAGGATAATCCTATTCAGCAAATCACAACTTTTCCATTGACACTTTACATGACATACTTTGCACAAGATTTGTTGCAATTGTATAACAGTGATAGTAACACTGATATACATGGTCACATTTTAATCATATAACGTCACACCAAGTAAAGGTACTGATGTTGGTATTCCTTAGAAGATAAAATAAATAATTAAAATATTTAATAGCTGTCAACAATATTCATAACTTAGGTAACGATTATAACTATAAATAAAATGGTGGTATGTTTCTTTCTCAAATTACAGGTAAAATCTTTGCGTGTATCAGTATTGGATTCAAATGTTCTTGTGCAAAGAAACACTTTGGAAGTGCTTCTCTTCTTTTTTCCATTTTATACATCTTTGGTAAGAGCATTATTTGAATGTCATTATGATTACATTTTATTGGTGGAAGGATAAGATCTTACTGAGGGAAGATTCTTGTAGGGTCCTACATAATCTAGATATTCCTGTGAATACACACCAGTTATTTTCTCTTTCTAAGGATATGTCTATATGACAAAACAACCCTGCAGAAGCAAGTCTCAGAGCTCAGTTCTACAGACTTGACCTCATAGAACTTTACACTGTGGCCATAAAAATAGCCACATAGACATTTCTGCTTGGGTTGGTCTTTGGGTTCGGAAGCCTGGGGAGGGGAGTGGGTTTGACCCTGAGCTCCAGCCCAGTCTGGAATATCTACGTGATTATTTTTGGTACCATAGCATGAGGTTCACAAGCACAAATCTGTAGACCAGGGCTCTGAGACTTGCTGCAGCAGGCTTGTGGGGGGTGGGGGAGGGTGTTTTTGTTTTTAATTCCCTTTCTTCCCCTCCCCATGTAGACATACCCTTGGGGTCTAATCCTGCACCATTTGCAGTCACTAGTTTGGCTGTGGATGGGGTGAAAGTAACATACAGGACTTACCGGTACTGCTGGAGTCCTGAGGGGGGCGGGCCCTCTCAAGATTTAAAGGCCCTGGGGCACCAGCTGTGGCTGGGAGCCCCAGGGCCTTTAAATCAACCTGGGGCTCTCAGCTGCAGAGATGGCTGGGCGCCCCCAGGGCTCAGGGGCAAATTAAAGGGCCCTTTAAATCCCTCCGGGGCCAGGATTTAAAGGGTTTGGGGCTTCCCGCTTCCGCAGGGAACTCTGAGCCCTTTAAATCCCTGCCCCAGCCCGGTGGGGCGGAATTTAAAGGGCTCTGGGCTCCCCGCTGCGGCTGGGAGCTCCGGGACTTTTGAATCCCTGCCCGAGCCTGGCTGTCGGGCTGGGGCCGGGATTTAAAGGGCTCGGAGCGGGGAGCTCCGAGCCCTTTAAATCCCCGCCACGGAAGCCGGTGCGGTCCAGCACGGTGTACTGGCTCTTGCCTGTATGCCATACCGTGCTGTACCGGCTTATTTTCACCTCTGGCTGTGGACTTCAGCAGGGTCAGGCATCCACTTTGTTTCCCCAAAGTCCCACATAGTGGTTACCATCCATTAGGCCTGAGACACCACTGGTGTTCTTAAACACACACTTAGGGGTTGCTAACATAAAATGTGAAGAGCTCAAGCCTGAGCAACTATGTATAGGAAATGAACTGGATTTTTATTTTTCCCAGCTAAGAGTTCTTAAGTGGTTGGGGTTGTCTGGACTAAATTAAAATATTTACACAGTATTTGCAAAATCAAATACTTTGTGTTTCATTAAATAGATTTTTTTCCCCTATTACTTTTTGCTAATTTGTCTCCTAGCATCATCCTAGTGTTGAAGATGTCAGCTAATTTAATTTGTTAGTGAGTAACAAAATTGGTTAATTCTTAATTAGGCTTGATGTCTTAATTGTGGTTATACAATAAAAATTTTGAAAATGACCACGCAATTTTAAAGGAAGACTTCAGTGGATCAATTTCTACTGAGATTTTAAATTGCAGGTTGTTGGTTTGTCCCTGTTCTCCTTTAGTAGGCTAGATCTAATAACATATCTTTGTCAGTATTATATCTGATACTGGTAGCCATTAGAAATTAATTAATTGTGAATTTTACAGTTCACCTACAGCTAAGTTGTCTTTATTCTTTGTCTAGGACTACAATGAAAGTGCTATTCCACTGCTCAGGTCTGATGTAGTCCATATTCTCTCAGCAGCTACACAAACACTCTTGAGGAGAGACATGTCACTAAATAGAAGATTATATGCGTGGTTGCTAGGTACTGTGCAATATGTGGTGACATTAAGTTTAAATATCTAATTTGTACTTTATCCACTACATTTGAATATACTTTTCCAGAGATAAATAATAGAAGTCTCTTCATTCTGTTCATAAATAACAACTCTTGCAATTGAGAACTCTATTAAGCCAATATTGTTTCAGTTGATAAATAAATTCTGCCTTCTTAAATCTTAGTGTCTCCAACAAATACTTGATATCCCTCATCACAATTCAGTCTCGGAATGTCTATAACAAGTTTGGGAGATAACTTTAGTCAGAGAGCAAACATGCCTGAATTTGAAGCAGAAATGATTGTTCTTTGTAATCTGTGAATCTCGATTTACATACCATAGCATTTAAGAGTTCTGTACAGATGCAATTCTTAAACTGTAGTATGTGAGCTGTTGTCAAGTAGAAAAAAGGGTTGCTTTAAAGTAGTGAATCGGAATCAAATCTTATCCCAATTAAAATTACAACGGTTATAGTTTCAGTAACAAACTGATAACAATAATTACCAAGGTAGTCTTCCATTTATAAGACTCCTTAATACCAGGCTGGCTTGGTTGTCTCTTCTCTCCATATGAAGAGAGATTAATAAAATAGGGACTTTTCATGTTGGAAAAGAGATGACTAAGGGAGGATATGATAGAGGTCTGTTAAATCATGACTGGTGTGGAGAAAGTAAATAAGGAAGTGCTATTTACTCCTCATAACACAAGAACTAGAGGTCACCAAATGAAATTAATAGGCAGCAGGTTTAAAACAAACGAAAGGAAGTATTTCTTCACACAATGCAGTCAACCTGTGGAACTCCTTGCCAGACGATGTTGTGAAGGCCAAGACAATAACAGGGTTCAAAAAAGAACTAGATAAATTCATGGAGGATTAGGTCCATCAATGGCTATTATCCAGGATGGGCAGGAATGGTGTCCCTAGCCTCTGTTTGCCAGAAGCTGGGAATGGGCAACAGTAGATGGATCACTTGATTTCTTGTTCTGTTCTTCCCCTCTGGGGCACCTGAAATTGACCACTGTTGGAAGACAGATACCTGGCTAGATGGACCTTTGGTCTGACCCAGTATGGCTGTTCTTATGTTCTTATTGCTAGTGCAATGCTCTGTCCTGAAGAGAACTGATATTGGATCTAAAGCTTCAGTAATAACTCACAAGGGTGTCAAGGTTTTAGAAGAGGCACAGAAAATAGCATGATGAAATCTTGGCCCTGGTGCAGTCATTAGCAATACTCCCATTGATCTCATGGAGCCAGAATTCTATCCAGTTGCTTAATCTCTGTGGGGAGGGAGGAGGCGACGACTTTGATCGGCTCTGAAGGGATCTATCTATCTCTGTCTTTCACTTCCAGAAGGATGCTTCAGGCCGACACCATTTCAAGGGTTGGGAGGGATTTGATTAGCTGTTGATGATGGTGATACATATATTACCATAATCACCAGGATCCCATTGTGCTAAGTGCTGTACAAAGACAGAGCTAAAAGATGGTGCCCGCTCCAAGCAGCTTACAATCTAAGTATAAGGCAAGAGACAACAGATGGATATAGACAGGGGGCTAGTCTACACTGGCAATGCTAAGGCGCTGCTGCGGCTGCGCTTTAACATGCCTCGTGTGGTCATGGTGCAGCGCAGGGAGAGCGCTCTCCCAGCACTCTATAAAAAACAACTCCACAAGGGGTGTAGCTACCAGCGCTGGTGCACTGTCTACACTGGTGCTTTACAGCGCTGAAACTTGCTGCGCTGGGGGGTGTTTTTTCACACCCCTGAGCGAGAAAGTTGCAGCGCTGTAAATTGCCAGTGTAGACAAGCCCAGAGAGAGGGCGGGAGAACCAGGAAACAATGAGACGATATTGGTCATAATAGGCATTGATCTCAATACTCCAGTATCACAGCCATTATCGAGTTTTTTGTGTAGGTATCACAGAAAAGGAGCGTTTTAAGGGTTTTTTTTTAAAGGATGTGAGTAAGACAGTTTTGCAGATGTTTATGGGGACTTCCTCCTGAGTATCATGGAAATGTGTGAGAAGGCACAAAGGCGCTTGTTTGCAAATTTTAACAAATGGGCAATGGAGTCTGGCATCACAGACTAATTGGAGGCAGGAGTTGACAGCTCAGTAGTGAATGAGAGATGATGGGTAGGGTGGGGATAGCCCATGAAGGGCCTTGAAAGTGAGGACAAGTGGCTTATGTTTGATGTGCTAGAGAAGAGGGAGCCCAGTGAAGGGATGCAAAGAGAAGTCATGTGGTCAAAACAACCAGCAGGGAAAATTCTTTGCAGCAACTTTCTACTTGAATCCAAGGGCGGCAAGATTGCATTTGTCCAGGCCAAAGAGAAGAATGTTGTAGTAATAGTCATGAGAGCCTGCACAAGAGTTTTAGCTGTGTGGATGGATAGGAAAATATTTTAGATGTTATGCAGAAAAATCTGCACGATTCAGTCATAGCCTGTAGTAGAGGCCCTAAAAAGAGGCCCAAGCTGCAGATGAGACCCAAGTTACTTGGTGGTTGGCCTCCACGTAAGCGCACATTTTTTGAAGGCATTCAGCCCGGACTGGAGCATAAACTACATCTTGGACAAATTCAGGTTAAAATGAATATAATTGCTTCTATTGCTTGTTTTATGGTATGTATGTTACATCAGTATTTTCTGTTCTCATGATGTTTTTATTTAATTTGTAGGCTCTGATATTAAAGGCGGTACTTTTGCTCCAGATTCTGCAGCTTTTGAAGATCATGCCCTCTATTTTTTTGGAAAATATTCCAAAGATCTTTTAGTTGAGGTTGGTATTTATTTTGTTAAACCTCAGAACAAACTGCTGTTCATCTTGTTCACTGTATGTCCTTCATGGCCTCTCTTCCTGAACTATAACAAATGGGAGGAGATCATTATTTTGTATTCATTTGACAGGAAGTCTGAACGCATGCTGTGCTGTTTTGTTCCATTTTATGGGCATGCAATGTAAATGGAATCTAATGAAAACTGCCAGTTCCATCTACGCTAGCCTACCTGAATTACTAAAAACAAATCCTGTTTATCCAAAACTTTCTTGCGTATGTATCAAATAAACTGAAAATTTCCTTGATTATCTGAATTAATTTATTCTCCCCCCATTCTGTTTCAGTAATCTAAGTTTGGCACCTAGTGCAAGAATCCTGACTTAAAATTATTAATAAAATGACAGTATCTCTCCTTAGTAGTTGTCACATTTTGGTGTTTTCTTTTAACAGGCTTTGATTGAAATATTGCATCAGAAGTTCTCAGAGTCTGCCTTAGAAGATCATGCATATCTGAAACCTTTCCGTATCCTAATTAGTCTCCTTGACAAACCTGAAATAGGTAATATTAAATATCACTACTGACACAGACTGCTAAGAACTGCTGTACTATAGTGATGACATGATGTATAGAAGGCTTTCTGTTAATCACCTCCAAATGGTGCAGTCCCTCCTCTACCTCAGGTTCCAGCCCCTGGGTCCTATATTGCAGAGCAGCCATCCATTTCAGTCTCAATATTCTGCTCAACTCCCCACCCGGGGGCTACTTTCTACAATCCTGTCGCTGATCTGACTTTCTCTTTGGTCTTTGCCTGCTTCTGATCACAGCCCCTTTCCCAGGCTGCGTACCTCCCCCTGGCTGTTAGGAAAACAACAAGTTCTTACTCCTCCCTGGTCACCTTCCTTATCTCATTTAGCTTAGTTTCTTGGGCAACTCTCTCCTCTTTCTGTACAGTGTCTTTCCCAACCTTTGGCCGTTCCTGGCAAGCCTCCTCCCTAGGCCCATCTTGCTCCTCCTGAGTCTCCCTTGACTGATCTGCATATCCTGTTTCCTGCAGTAGTCGCGTCCTCAGTCTGTCATGTGCTCAAGAGATCCACAGTCCTATTATGCAAACTGGCAGTGCCTCACCCATAAAGGGCCAGCACATCCTCCTACACTATGCAGGTGCCAAGATTACATACCTGATTTGCTGTATACCAATATTTTGTAAAACCTACTCAGAGAAGTATTTACTGTCCTTGAACATGTGACAGACACAAGATGCTTATGAGTAACTTGTGGTTATTTGAAACTTGTGTACTCTTTGGCAACTTGTTGCTTACGAGATTTGTTTTCTCGCTGAAGGAATCTCATGCCTGTAAACCATCTCCTGTAGAAAATGCTGTGCAGGAAACTGGGCATGGTAACCCTGCTTAGGAAGATTTTATCACAGTATCTGTATAGATGATACCATGAATGAATAATTCACATTATGAGCTTATAAATATTTAGCTGACAGCGGCTTAAATTTTTTAGTATTTGTCTGAGGATTCTCCTATTTCATGGATGGTGGAGAGGAAAATATCTTTGTTTGCCTCTCTCAATGTATTTGCCCCTTTGTTCTTTACAAATTCATCAATACATCAGACAGCATTTATGTGAAAAACCAGGATGAACGTGTACTGTCCTTTACCAAGTGAAAAAATTTTGTACAGATTTTGTTCAAGGCGCTCAGTTCAGTGTTCATTTGTCTACAAAGGAAGCAAACTTCTTGAGTGAATGTAACATTCCTTCAGATGCTCAGTTTTATGTAACAGGATGCTTGCTTTTCTTGTCCAGGCGTGACTTTCTTTTAGACACATTGTAACACAGGTAGATTTCTTTTTAAAGGGTGCTTTCTTACTTAAATATTTATGATATAAGTTGTTACACTTAGAGCCTTTTGTTATGTATAAGCACTGTTTGGTGTATGGATTTTATTTTATTTTTTAAAATTTCTGAGCAGGAAGGCACTGTTAAATAAAACTATTGGATCTATCAAATAATATATATTTTGTACATTAGGATATAAACTAAGCTATAATCGAAGAGCAAAAGCAGTGAAATAAAACCTGTCCTGTATTCATCTAAACCACAAAATTAGAAATATTCCTATTTCTGTAGTACACAAAAAAGTATTAAAAAGCTTCTTGAGCCTTATAAGTCAATGTGAATTAGACACTTCATTTTGAAATCAATATATTGCAAAGATACTATGCAAAAGAGCATAACATAAAGAGAATATTTTTCTTCAAGGCAGTGTGACCTAGTGGATAGAGCACTAGACCTTGACTCAGGAGACCTGGGTTCTATTCCTGGCTCACCCACTGGCCTGTTGGGTAACTATGGGCAAGTCACTTCATCTCTCTGTGCCTCAGTTTCTCCATCTATACAGTGGAAATAATGGTGCTGATCTCCCTTGTAAAGTGCCTTGAGATCTATGAACAAAAAGCACTATATAAGCTGTGACCAGGGTCCCAGTGGGGGCCAGCTGAGGCCACTCAATTAGGGTGAACTGCAAAGAACGAGGTAGACAATCCCCAAAAAGCTGGTGGATATTCCAATACTTTGATTTACCAAACCAGCATAAAACAGCTGCTTTATTACCTTACTGGTTACTCAGAAATCCAAACAACACAGTTCCCTTAAAGTGATCCAGCCTCAGGCCTCCATCCAGGTACCTAAGTCAAATATGATGATTTCTGAAAATCTTATTTCATCATATAAAAGAAAAGGTTCTACCAATCCCAAGGGATCGGACACATTACCTCCCAGGTTATTGAATATTCCAGATCTTACCCAAATACACACTACAGCCAATTCTTATTAACTGAACTAAAATTTATTAAAAAACTAGAGAGAGTGTGGTTAAAAGATCAATATACATACAGACATGAGTTCAATTCATTGAGGTGCAGATTGATAGCAGAGGTGATGAGCTTTGTAGTTGCAAAGAGTTCTTTCAGAAATAGTCCATAGGTTCTACTCCAATGTCCAAATATCATATTCAGGGTGTTCCAGCATAACTGGGACCTCAGTCTTGTGACTCAAACTTCCCCTGATGAAGCCTAAGCAGATTTGAGATGAACAGGATCAGGACCCAAGGATCTTTTATACAATTTCATGTCCTTTTTGACAAGTTGGAATTCCTCTGGGAACAAAAGGTAATTAGCATGACTTTGAAGGAGGTCCATCACTGGTACTTAGCCATACAGATTAACATAATGCAATTTGCTTGTTCCTCCACCATTCTTAGATGACTTGCTAAACATTTCAAAGAGAAATAAATACAGAGAGATCCTGTGTTTACAATTCATTTAAATGCCAGGATGTTCTTTTGATCTCTGAATTAACAGAATACAACATAGACAGGGACTCTTGATTACATTGTTGACCTTATTAATATATATGTAAATACACAAAAACTCAAACATTATCTGCCCACATGTCTTTTGAGGGTTATTTATTTTACAGGATGTTTAACCCTTTCTAGCCATGCATCACATAAGCATGAAGTATTAGTCCTATGCAGCTTCTTGAGGTTCATGGCTGAGCCTCAGATGTGCTGTTAGCACTATGGACTTGCTTTTCAAAAGTGCAGAGCACCACAATTCCAGTTAAAGTCAATGGGAACTACAGTTGCCAGCCGTTCTGAAAATCAGGCCTTCCTTAGTGTATTTCTGATCCTTTTTTCCTTGATAGGCTTTTTTTTCTCTTCTCCATGTGTTAACCTGTGTGATCCTACCAACTGTTCAAATTTCCATGTATGGAATTGAAGACTTCGTTGTAATGCCAGCATATTAAACTGGCAGTGGGAACCCCCTGGAATTTAACTGTACAATTGTCATTTGAGACACGCACGCTGTATATTAAATGTCATTGGCACACATTTATATAAATGTCTGAAGTGATTTAAAAACAGTGCAGGCATTCATTAAGCAACTACCTTGTGATCTTTTGAAGTGAAATATGGAATATACAGCCCAACTTTTCAAGCAGCTTCACAAGAAATTGTAAAATTCTGGCAATCTCACATTCTATTAAGGTGTACAAAATGAAGTTATTTAATATGCAAATTTTTGATCTCACAAGCGGAATCTGGATAGTAGTTTAAAATGTCATAGAAAATTGTCTCATCCCCGTACTTCCCATAAGTAACCATGGGATAGTAGTTCAGTTTTAGACTAAAAGCTTGTAATTGATTAGTTCTGTAATCAGTTTGGAGTAATTACTGGATTTATTTTTCCTTTGATTGCAGGGCCACAAGTTGTTGGGGATTTGTTCCTTGAAGTGATTCGAGCCTTTTATTCTTATTGCAAGGATGCCCTGGGTTCTGATCTTAAACTTGGCTACAGTCAAAGTGGCAATGTACTTACAAGGTATACCGTAACCATTTTCAACTAATAGTTGAAATTGTATCTTTCATAAGAAAGCTTACTAAAGTAAACTACACCTCTACCCCGATATAATGCGACCCGATATAACACTAATTCGGATACAACGCGGTAAAGCAGTGCTCCGGGGGGCGAGGCTGCACACTCTGGTGGATCAAAGCAAGTTCGATATAACGCGGTTTCACCTATAACGCGGTAAGATTTTTTTGGTTCCCAAGGACAGCATTATATCGAGGTAGAGGTGTATTCAGTAATCACATTGGGTAAATCTTACCTGTTTGTTAATAGCATAAGTTCTAACAGTGTCTTTTTGATATAAAAAAATGAAAATCATCGATTTTTTTTTTTTTTTTTTCTCCCCCCTCCAATCTGTTTTTTATTTTCCTTTATATTTCCTATCTTGAGTTCTCCTTTAGCATCACAGGGTTGTTCTCTTCCAACTAAGAGGATTTGAGATCATTGATTTAGATTCTTGGCTGATAACATCATATTTATATATGCAGTGTTGCATACATAAATACATACACCCACCTTGTCTCTCTAACATCAGATTTATTACATAAATGTGTTGACAGAACTCAACTTTTTAGTTCACAAAGGCCTAGTCTACCCTAGGGGGGGATCGACCTAAGATGTGCAATTTCAGCTACGAGAATAGCGTAGTTGAAGTCGATGTATCTTAGTTCGACTTACCTCACGTCCTTGTGGCGTGGGGTCGACTGCCGCAGCTTCCCCGTCGACTTTGCTTCCGCCTCTCGCCGAGCTGGAGTTCAGCAGTTGATGGGAGAGCGATCGGGGATCGATTTATCGCGTCTACACTACACGCGATAAATCGATCGATCACTGCCCGCCGATCCGGTGGGTAGTGTAGACATACCCAAAATCAAATTAAAGGTTAAAGATTTCTTGTGTCTTCAGAAACACTTGCAAAATTTAGCTATTCCAAAATGGTTGGTTTTTGATTTTTGAATTAAGGAACTTCATGTCTTTTCTTCAGGCAAACTTTCTAAGAATAGTTCAAATAATACAAAAATGTGTATACTTGTTGTTTAGTCTTCACTAATCATTCTTGTTCTTCTTACAGTGCAATCAAAGAGAATAGAAGTGCCTCAGAAATTGTTAAAACAGTCAACTTGTTGATCACATCCCTAAGTACAGATTTTCTATGGGATTATATGACCAGATGTTTTGAGGACTGCTTCAGGTAGTTATGCTGTCTGGCATTAATGCAAAAATAAATTAAGAATTACATAGCTAGGACAACAGAGTAGTGTCAATGAAAGATTCAAATGCCAGTGTCATGATCCTAACCAAAGGGGCAGAGAGATGCATGGTTAGATACTGTACTCACCATCTAATACAAGTAGTTAAATCTGAGGCAACTATTTCTAAATACAAAATAAACTGCCATGGTTTGGTCACTCTTTCCAAAAAGCAACATGGTTGTTTTCTGGAGGAAAAACTGCATGTTCATAAGTAGAAAGCAAGGAGATCACATGGGATAAGATCATACTTGCACTAGGATGATCTTTCCTGGCCACTTTGTTTTTTCAGCTAATGTACATAAAATACAGCATACAGCAACTCCCCATACAGAAGAATCTGGCCTAGTGTCTTCTCACATGCTATGTAGAAATGAAATTAATATTGTTTAAGAGGCACACAAGGTGGCCAAACTTTTGTTTTTAGAATAGGTACACCTATTTAACTGTAATCAAAATTTTAATGGAAAAGTGCTTCTTCCAAAGTGTGCAATTAAGTATGAGTGTGTTTTCATTCTAAACCTAATTAGGTAGTTGAAAGGAGGTGTCCTGTCAGTCAGCATAATATTTAAGCACCATAAGTAGTGCTTGAAATGAGCCAGTATTTATTGGAATGGGATAATAGCACTCTTCCTTTATTCTGCTCTTGTCTATGCAAGTTTTATAACTTTTTGTCTTCAGAGGATGAAATTCCCAGAAAATATTCCTTTATATGCTAGGCTACTAATAGTTGGGCGTTTCCTCAGCACAGCAGAGAGGAATTAGACTAACGGGTAACATTGCTAAGTATCTAATATGAACCTTAAAGAAGAGAAGAAACTGGTGCTTATTTTGATCAAGATAATACAGTGTGGCGTTGTACTTCTCTTAACTACCATATGATAGGGTGCTAAACTGTACACAACTTTGTGATCACAATAAAATGTTGATAAGAACTTGACTTAAACAGCCAAGTTGATAGTGGATACAAATCGGCCTTCTTGGCTTGTGTAGTTAGCATGGATGCCAATATAAAGTACATTTAGGTTTAGGTTTTTTAAAAAAATAAATAACCCACACTTTCTCTTTCAATGCCAGGAATAAATCCATGCAGACAAGATACCCTACTGAGAATGTCAGCACTCCTCCTACAATCTCAGAGCTCTGCACACTACTACTGTTCCTTCTTGATGTGATTCCTTTGGTAAGACAAGTTTGACCTAAAGTTAATCATTCAGAGTCCTAACTCTCATTTTCTTTCCCTTTTATCAGATAAGTTTCAGTTACACAGAAGTATTGCTTTTATTTTGGTGGATACATTTTTTTTTTTTAATGGAGGAACTACATATTCATTTGAAAAGAAAACTGATGAATAAATACACAATCCTTTGAGCCAAATCCTGCCCACTCTTAGCTCGAGTGAGGAGTTCTATTCAACACCACTTAATGCCATGTAAACCAAGAGTAGAACTTTGTTCCTAGTCTTCTCAGCGTGTATAGGACTGAGGTGTTAATGGGGGGTTTACTATCAGCATGGTATGCAACATATCCTCCTAATAAGAATGGTTTGGGGCTTCTCAGTAATAGTAATAGACAAATATATCTTTGTAAGTTATCTGACAAATATATAAACTCAGTCTCGGAATACCAGCGCTCCCTGGAAAATCAATATATTGATTAGATGACTTACATACGAATAATGAACTTGTGAAAATTACTGAAATTTTCTAATTATAACTGGATACTTATAATAAAACTGTAATTTACTGAAATAGAAATTAGAATTGACTGGTAACTCATGCATGACTTGCAAAGTTCTGTATGCCCACTTGCTTGTGGGTGATTACTTTTCATTTTACTTGCCCATCCAAAAAAAAAAAATTCATTAACTGTATCCTATTTTAAAGGATATATATGCCATGTATTGTCAGGGTTTTTTTCCCCTTTGCTGCTTGGGTGGATATATTATTTGGACTGTTTTGCAAGGATATTATCAATAGTCAAATTCTATTCAACACTAGGATCTGGTTCTATGTTCAGCATTGAGTGGAGTAGTAGCACTATTTAAAGCAACTATATGTAACTTAACTCAATGTGCACATGTATTAGTCACATCTGTGCTCACTGAAGTTAGACTTTATATTAGGCAGCTTGACAATGGTAAAATCCATTTCTGTCTGCTAAGCCATTTAGCATTTAACTACTTTAAATCCCTGCTTATTTTAGGAACTTTACTCTGAAGTGCAGACTCAGTATCTCCCACAGATGCTCAGTTACATGGTACAGTCTCTTCTGGAGAATGTGGAGACTCTAAGTTTACCAGAACTCACTCATGCTTTAAAGACCTGCTTCAAAGTGCTTAGCAAAGTACAAATGCCTCCTGCCGACTTGGATAATGAGACCGGAAGTGAAAACTCGGTAGGTATTGCTGCAAGGCCTGTTGCCTATTTGCTTATAAATAACTATTCACAAATCAAAAGTGTTGTACTCTCCATAAAAGAATTTGCATTATTAAAATACGGTATGCTACTAACTTTTCTACTCTAACTGAAATTTAGGTTACTCATCACAGCAGTATATTTTCTTGAGTCTTACCTATTTAGGCCCGTTTCATAGACTCTGATCCACTTTGTGCCATGTATCTGAGCTGGTCTCATTTTGGGCACCAACCCCAACCTTAATTGACTTGTTGCCTAAGCCGTGCAAAGGCATAGTGTTGTCTAAAACTAGGATGTGGTGCAAACCCCTTTCCTGCTCTATCCCATCCACTGAAAAGAGCCCGGTCTTCTGTGGATGCTACTCAATGTACTGGTAAGATGCCCTGGGGCATTTGAAATAAAGAGTTGAAGTGGCCAGATCAAGCCCAGCCTTTTTGTTATCACGATTACCTGGCCTGCTCCAAGATGCATGTTAATACAACAAATTGTTAAACAAGCTCACAAGAATATGGGAAATAATTAATGCATGATACAGGTAGAAAACAAACTACACAGTTTGTTAATGATGAGCAATAATACAAGAATAGAAATAACAGTTAGAAACAATCAGACTTGGCAGTAGCTGCTTTATTGACGTTATAATCAATGGCATAACAAGGAAACCCTTTCCTTCCACGCTTTATCACTTCTTAAATTTCCTGTTGGGCTGCTATTGCACAACATTAGATCGTGAAAGTGCTGAACATGGCCCAGAGCCTCAGAGAGGAGGAGGTGTGAGGTGTAGTTTTAAAACAAGTATAGTTTTGTCTTCAATGCAACAGAGCTCATCAATAGCCACATCTAACTATTTCATATAAATATCTCTTTGGCTCCAACAATTGCCAGATAAGGTGGTTTATTCATAAATTCAGGAGATTCATAGATTCCAAGGCCAGAAAGGACCATTGTGACCATGTAATCTGGCCTTCTGTATAACACAAGCCATAGGATGTTCCTCAAAAAAGAGAATATTGGCTAAACAGCAGTCATCAGCAGGACCATAACTCTTACAAGTCTATTGATACCATTTTCACAAAGACATTGCACAAGTTATCAGGGCAGAAGGGAAGGGATTCCTGTCCTACACTCTTTTTTTTTCTGTCCTACACTTTTTTTTTTTCCCCCCTGCTGCCCCAAGTGTGATTTCAGTTATTTAAAGAAACTCCAAAAATACAGTGTAATGAAAATAGACACTCACTGCTTCCATTTCAGAGCCCAGTGAAACAAGAAAATGGTGATATAACTTTAGAAACCAAGCCTGCACTACAGGATGAAGATGACACTGCTTTCGCTCCCCTCAAGTCTGAAGACAGTGGCATAGGTCTAAGTGCCTCATCCCCAGAGCTCTCTCAACACTTAAGATTGCCAAGAGTGACTCCTGAAAAGGATGATGTTTGGAAAAATGGGGGGAGTATTCAGAGGACTTTGCATTGTATCCAAGAGTTAGTTGATAAGTTTGCCAGTAAATACATTTTTGGGGTGCATTTACAAGATCCAGGAAATGGCAGAATTTCAATAGCAAACATGAGCAGAGGAGAGAAGAAAGAAAATAATTACAGCGTCGCTGAAAATGCTAGCAAGAAAAAGAACCCCTGGGAAGGAAAGCAAATTACCGTACCGCAGTTTAAACAAATGCTTTCAGACTTGTTCACAGTTCGAGGATCACCATTTAAACAGAAAAGTCTGGAGCCTCTCTTCCCTGCAAACCATGACGTTGGTAGCAAAAAGGGAAAAGAAGAATGGGACATTGAGCAGGTAATGCTTGATTTGGGGGACATGAAAGAAGACTGCAGAGAGGCCTTTGCTGCTGCTTGTCACCTTCTACTGGAATGTACTACTTTCCCAGTCTACCTTTCTGAGGAAGAAACAGAACAATTGTATTTATCTCTGTTTCACGTTCCTGGTAAGAAGTGTCTTAGACAAATAACATCAGTGTCCCAAAATGTAAATTGTACTACAAACTAAGTGCACTATGTACTAGGCACAACCAAGAATGTGTACACAATATAATATGACAGGGTGTGTATTATGAATGCAGTTGTAGTACATTTTGGGTATTTGGAGGGATATGGGGAGAGACTGAAGGCAAATTGCTTACTGTGTCCAAGACATGCCCATATTAGAGTGCATCTTATGTTTTAGAATTGAGTGTGTTTTGCAGTTTTTGAAATCCACTTTGTTCTCTTTTGAAATAATTTGGTGTTCTGGTCCTGGATAAAACAATTCGCCCCACCCCCTGAGGGTTCCCTGGGAAAAGAGGGTCAACGCAGGCTAACATGCAACATCAGAACAAACTGCATAATTGGGGCTGGTTCCCATTGACAGTTCAGCTACTCCCCTGGAAGAGGGTAAGAGTGGGCCATTAGAAAAGATAGGCTTGTGGTGGACATATGAGTGGGGCAATGGGAGATCTGGGTTCTGCTTCTGGTTTTGCGACAGATTTCTGATATCAGTAAAATAGGGATAATACTTAACTACTCCCTGGGCAGTTGTGTCTTCAACGTTGGGGCTTGTCTACACTGGCAATTTACAGCACTGCAACTTCCTCACTCAGGCGTGTGAAAAAACACCCCCCCCCCGAGCACAGCAAGTTTCAGCACTGTAAAGTGCCAGTATAAACAGTGCACCAGCGCTGGGAGCTACACCTCTCATGGAGGTGTTGTGTGTGGTTTTGGTATTTTTAGCATTGCCAGTGTAGACTAGCCCTCAGTTCTTTGAGATACTCCAATGGAAGACACTTCAGTTATGTCAAGTGTTCTAATTAAAGGTTTAGAGTCATACAGTTTCTGAGTTTCCAGGATATCATGTTGGAGTCAATATGGGCATTCTGACTTTTAGGGCTTTTTCCTCTGCATAGTCCATAGAAAGTAAAGAGTTTCCAAGGAAGAAAAAACAACCTCACTCCTAAATCAGAGAATTTGTAGTAAGGAAGGGAGGGGTGAGTAACTTTCTGTAAGATAGTTCATACAGAAGCTACATGAATAGTAGAATGAATAATGTTAATTTAAAAAATATTACATCTTCATGCACATGCTTAATTTTCAGAGTGATTGGTCTTTTTTCACTTGATTGTGAGAGGAATGTCTGGGGTCAAAGTATATAATGAGGCACTAGCAGTCTTCTACAAACATGGATTTGTCAGGGGATTTTTGTTACTAAAAGTCCAAAGCGTTATATTTATAATTCTTACCAAATCTTGTCCGTGACTTTCCTGTTACAATTTTTGAGGTGCTTGTGTTTTAGGACCTTTATATTTAGTTACTTTTAATTGTACCCCCAACATATTCCTCTCTCAAACAAATTAGTCTAGCTGTTAATGGAAGTACCATTAATGTAACAGAATATACAACGAAAATGCATGCATTTAGGTGGGGGAGGTGTTGAGAGGATGGGGCTCTTGGTAGAATGTTGAGATTTGCTATGTTGGTTAGCTGTTTTAATGTTTTTTCCTATTCTTTTGGGCTGCTTCATGATATCTTAGTGGATAATAAAATTTAATTGGTGTTAGGAGAGCTAAAACATATGCATAAACTCTTTTAATAGAATAAAAGGGTAGTACATAACATTTTAGTAGGTCAAGCTAATGCTACACATTGAAATACACCTCTACCCCGATATAACGCAACCCGATATAACACAAATTTGGATATAACGTGGTAAAGCAGCGCTCCAGGGAGTGGGGGTGGGGGCTGCGCACTCCAGCAGATCAAAGCAACTTCGATATAACACGGTTTCACCTATAACACGGTAAGACTTTTTGACTCCCGAGAACAGCGTTATATCTGGGTAGAGGTGTATAAGAGTTGTTATAAAGCTCATGATTTTGTGGGAAGGTAAATTCCATGGCATCTTCAGATTTGACAGATGTTAACATTTTAAATGTTATAAAAGCATTTTTTTCCCTGTCTGTCTTCTGAGGAGGTTGTGATACCAGCTTCCCTCTGTGGCTTAAATCCCTAATGACGATATGCTGCTGCGTAAATGACTGCTACATTCAGAATGTGTCCATCTCCACGCTGCTTGAAGTTATCAACCATTCTCAGTCACTGGCACTTGTGATTGAAGACAGAATGAAGCGGTATAAAATCTCTGGACACAACCCCTTCTTTGGGAGACTGCAGATGGTCACAGTTCCTCCAATTGCTCCTGGCGTCCTAAAGCTAATATCCGAGAAAACCAACTTCTATCAGGTGTCAAACTCTTTACTGTACAAATATGCTTTAGCTAAAATATGTTAGTCATAATTAGATGGATTTCTGGGATAATTCTAACACAACATTGAAGGTAGTGCCTTCATGTCTACTGGAGAGACTCATGTATGGCCTAGTTATACACACTCTGACATAACTTATGTCTCTTATAATGTATCATGGCCGATATTTTCAAAAGTCAGTAGTGATTTTTAGAAAACCTTAACTTTCTTGTGCACAGATTTAAAGGTCCCTGAATTTTAGAGGGTGGATGCTCAGCACTTTTGGAAAATAAAGACCCAGGTGTCCCAAGTGAGGCACCAAACATCACTAGTCACTTTTTGAAAATCTTGATCCCTAACACTAAATGCCTTCATTTGTTTTTGTTTTGTGAACTTGAAGACTAGATATTAGAAGGATTTTATGCTCTTTTGCGCTCCCAGTATGAAAAATGGGTGATGGTAGATAAAATGGGGAAAAATTAAAAGTACACTGTATTCCACATAAGTGGGGCGGGTGGGGGGAGATATTTCTGAAGGGTGCCCTATCAGTAGTCATTTGTGGTCCAATAGCCACTTTCAAATACTATTGCAAAAGAGCTACATTGAGAGTTTTTAAACAGCTTCCATTTTATCTTTTGATAATAGACAGTACGAATTTCAACTGGCTGGTGGGCCCCCAAATGCTGTTTAAAAGGCAAAACATAGGGGGCAGGAAAAGAAGTTTAAAATGGTTGCTTTCCTTTTTTGTTACCTCCTCAGTTTCTCTTGTCTTTGCTGCAAAGCTTAGTAACTGAGATAGGGATAGCAGGAGTCAGTCTTCCCCATTCTTTGCAACTGAATCCTTTCTTTAACAAAAAAAACCAACAAAACCTTATGGTAGAAATAGATGAGATGGAGGATAGTGGAAAAGAGATCAGTATCTAAATTATATACTCTGGTAATAAGGTGGAAATGTTACACCTGTCCGTCACTAGAGATTTAAACATAGATAGGATGTCTTCATTTGGATTATGGCTTTGGACAATCAGCATCCATATTATTCATAGACAAAATATTGTATCTAAATCCAGTGGGTGCCTCTTTGATCAAATACCATAGTAATTTTTTTTTATTCTGCAATGTGTTGTGATTATTTATAGGAATATTTTAAGGACAGCTGTAAGGTTATCTTACTATTTCTCTCTGCTTCCGTGCAAGGACAACTCTCAACTCTTTGTAATAGGTAATGTGAAGGGCAGTTGAGAGGCTTAGCTGGAGGGAGAAGGGCATGTCTAAGCAGCTAGTTACTTTTTAAAACGACGTGCGGTGGGGGGGGGATATTCTAAATTAAATTTTTAAACTTTAATTGGGAGCTACTGTTTAATCGTGTGAGGCAAAGGTGGCTCTATCACATTACCACTTCTTTCAACCTTGTTCCTCTTTGTATGCAAAGTGGTAAAACTATCCCGGTGTTCCATTTCTTACCTATGTGCCGCTTTTGTGTTACAATTTTTAGTATTGTTTACATCATCTGAATTCTTCATGTTTGGGGTGGGGATTAAAGTTAGAAATGGAAGCAGAACTCTGCTTTCCTCACCCATTAGTGCACAGACATGAATTGATTGCAACTCCAGGACAGTGCTATTGTGTTCCCCTAGTTCTGGATTTATGAATCAGCCTCTTGCACTTCCCTAAACTGAGAATATGCAGGATACGAAAATATGAACTACCCTTTTCACAAATACAGAACACTTTAGTGTTTATACCAAACTTTTAAACCAGTGGGAGTGGTACAATTTATTTTATCTGTTCCCCTAGAGAGTCGCTCAAGTACTTTGGAATCAGCTGAACAAAGAGACAAGGGAGCACCACATTACCTGTGTGGAGCTGTTTTATAGACTGCACTGCTTGGCTCCATCAGCTAATATTTGTGAAGATATTATTTGTCATACGCTATTGGATCATGATAAAGTAAGTCCTGTATTTCCTAGGCTGCCTCATTATTGTAGTGTTTTACCTCTAGCTCCAGCCAACCTTCAGCTCCCTGGCCGCACAGCTTCAGGGCTTCTCAACCCCTGCTTCTCTAGAGACCACAGTTGAGAATCTCTCACTCCTCCCTGTGGTGCATTCCCTCAGTCTCTGGATGAATCAACATAGGACCCATCTTAGTCATTGGATGCTATCCACTTTCCCTAAAATCACAGATTCTCCAAAATTAGCAGTCCTTCACAGCATTTCTAAATATTTTCCAGATCCATGGTAAGTCTGAAAACAAGTTGGGCTGGACACTGACTTATTCTTCCCAACCTTATGTTCTGATAAGTCATTTGACCTTGTGTCGGAGACAGCACTGAACGGCTCCTAGACCAGTCATAGTCAAACTATATTTAAAATGAGCAGATTCCCTTTAGCAATTTCATTTCCCTATTTTAAAGATCGATCAGTTCTTTCTTAGTTTTTCTGACAGCTAACGTGTAATTTAAATAAAAGGTCACACCATGATGCTAATATATAACCAATGTCTTAAACCTTCTGTGATTCATTTTATATATAGATATATCTATATATATCTGCTCTCACAATTCTGAAACTTGTTATATATTAGGATCCATACAGGGGTTGTGGGTATCTGAATAGTCAAGAGTTTGGAAACCTATATTTTAGACTCTTATATACATTCAGGGATGATAAATCCTCAGTAAGGTCTGCCCACTAATAACAGTCCCTTCGTATCACCCTTCTTTGTCATCCAACCCCCAATAACTCAAGAGATTAAAATACTGTAAATGGGAATTCCAAACATGTCTTTTCTTTGAAATCATAAGCTTTTTTCGTGCACTAGGAGCTTTTTTGTTTTGATTGCCTTGGGTTGTGAGTGCATGGCAAGAAAATGGTATTGTGTGTTAATCCTATCTAGAAATGAAAAACAGGTGCAGAAGTCTTAAGATTTTAGAAGTCATCTATGCAATAAGCATTGTTTTTTACTAGAGCCTTTTAAATTCACTAAACTTACTACATTTATCACAGAATCAAAAAGTTCCTGTCTCTTCTTTTTCCTTCTGTAAAGGGGACAAGGCTGGAGGCACTTTTCAGATTCTCTGTGATATGGCATTTGACCAGAGAAATCCAAGGCAGCAGAGTCACTTCCCACAATCGATCCTTTGATAGGTATTTTACTTTAATTTGCCTGGCTTCATGTTTCTATAAATATATTTAGTTAAATTTTACTTTTTTGCTAGGAAAAAAAATCTCCTGGACAGTCATATGAACCAAAGTAAGGGTGTCAAATTATTTATTTATTTTTAACTTAAAAATAAAAACCCCTATTTGTGTTGGTAACACTCTCTCATGGCAAGTCATAAAGTACTTTGGGCTGTGGGTTTTTTTTGTTTGTTTGTTTGGTGGGTGTTCCAAGGGGAGTAGGAGTTTGAAGTCTCTGCTGGGAGTTGCTTTCCCTGTTGTCAGCAAAGAGTGAACAGCTGAGGCCCCACCTTCTAACGGGAGTGGCTTCCTACATCAAGAAGGTGGGGCATTTCCCTAGAAAAGGATAAAAGGGCCCGGCAAAAGCAGCTACATTCAAAATATTGTTAAAGTAATCCAAGGGTGGTATGTTACTCATCGTGCTCCTCAGTCTGATAGATTATGAGCCAAAAATTTCAACCCTTATGAAGTAGGAGAGGATATTATAAAAACATTCTCTAATTGCAGGTAGCGTGTGTGCAATATACACACACATATAGTATGTTTTGCCTTGCTCCTGCAAACACATGTGCTCGACTTTGAACTCAGTGACACAACTTCTGGGCATTGGAATTACTATCAGGAGTAAAGCTAAAACATGGGCAAGTATTTGCAGGAGTGGAGTCTTAAAATGTGTTGTGAATAGGGGTTTGCAATTTTACTTCTCCTTTGCAATTTCTCCATTCAGATCTCTGTTTGTGGTACTGGACAGTCTAAATTGTTCAGATGGTGCAATTGGTGCTGCAGCACAGGGTTGGCTGATACGTGCTCTCTCGCTTAATGATGTTGCACGAATTCTTGAGCCAGTATTCCTGCTTCTTCTTCATCCAAAGACACAGCGCACATCCATCCATTGCATCAAACAGAAGAATTCAGCAGGTAAAGCTGCTCTCAGACTGAAAATGTAACCGTTTGAGTGAAGTAAATTAACAGTTAGTCACATTATTCCATTGGACTCCTTTTAAGCCAGTCTTTGACCTTTGATGTCATACTCGACAGTTTGAGGTGTCTTCTAGCAAGCAGCAATGCCAGCTGCATATATCACTCTTCTCAGTTACACCTGTAATAATGCTTAAACACAATTATGGAGTAGGTCATATCTTTTTAAAGGTATAACGCCCATTAGTATCTTATTTTGGGTCAGCATTTCAGCAAAAGAAGCTCTAAACTTCCTAATAGTTGAATTGCTTTTTTAATCTAGCTATCTGCTTGCAAAACAGTTTTGCTACCTTGTTTGCTATCTAATTGACTCATCATTCTCGCTATTTACATTATAGTAGCATCCAAAGGAAGTCTCTTGTGCTAGCTGCTGTGCAATTATAGAAGTAGACATGGTCATTGTCCCAAAGGGTTTACAGTCTGAGAAGGTTTATGGTATCTCTGACTTGTACAATTCCATCATAAAACATAACTGCTCGATGAAATTATTTCCTTGGCATAAATAAGATTTTTAACTTTAATGTAAAGTCAGTTACTTGATCACCATTACATTTTCTCTTAAGTTTGTCTTTCAGCCTAAAGGCTATTGAATGTATTAACAACTGCAACAATAAACACTGATTTTTGAAATCTTCATATTTTTTTCAGAAGACTTACATCATTGGTTTAGCAAGAAAAGTGCCTCTTTCAAAGAGTCATTTGGAGCCTCTGAGCTACATGAAAGCAGTTCTGAAGAAAACATACCACTGAGCCAATTTACAACCGTGGACAGGGAAGCTATTTGGGCTGAAGTGGAAATCGATCCAGAGACATCTCAGCTAAAAAATGGACGGTCTGAAAATGAACCATCTCACTGTACAGAACCTCCACAGGATCCCAGTGGTGATCATAACAGTGAACACACAGAATCGGCAGATACCAGCACAGGACATAATGATAGTGAAAATACATCCTCTTTTTCAACTTCTCTGGATCCACAGGAAATGAGCAATGAGGAGAACTGTAGAGCTACAATCGACTGTAGAGAAAACATGAAGAATGTTAGTTCATCTAATACTTTCCCTCTTCATGGCTCCAAATCCAGTACTATGTTAAATCTTGTGCGTGCAGACTCTGAGAAAACTCAAGCATCGGAATCACTATCAAGTGATGAGGAGGTGGACTTGGAACTCCAAGCAATTACAACTTCTAGGCTGCTCAAGCAGCAGAAAGAAAAACAAGAGATGATAGAGGCTCTGTTTAAACACATTCTCCTGTATTTTCAGCCTTACGATTCCAAGAGGGTTTTGTACGCTTTTTCTGTACTAGAGGCAGTACTCAAAACAAACCCTAAGGAATTTATTGAGGCTGTAGCCAGTACTAGCATGGATACGAGCTCTACAGCTCACTTAAATCTCATCTATAATCTTCTAGCCCGGCACCAGGAAACTCTTGTGGGACAGAGCTTTTATGGTAAGCTTCAGACTCAGTCACCAACCATGTGTCCCCATTCTTTATTAATAGAATTGCTGACTTACCTCTGTTTGAGTTTTCTGCGCTCTTACTATCCATGTTACTTGAAGGTAACCCACAGAGATGTGCTTGGCAACAGAGATGTCCAAGTCAAAAGTGTAGAAGTCTTGATTAGAATGATGGCGCAGCTGGCCACAATGGCAAAGTCAGCAGAAAACAAGAATATCGAGTTTATACACAACTTGCTTGGAAGATGCAAAATTCAAGAGTTTGTTCTTCTTTCTTTGTCTGCTTCTATGTATACAAGTCAAAAACGGTATGAACTGATGACATCTGATAAAATTAATAGCGTAATCGAAGAGAGCCTGTTTGAAGAAAGCCTTATCAATTTTGGGCAAGATCAGATATGGAGTGAACACCCCCTTCAGATTGAGCTGCTGAAGCTTTTGCAAATATTGATTGTCTTGGAGCACCATCTTGGGCAGACACATGAGGAACAGGAGAACCAGCCAGACCTATCTAAGGAATGGCAACGGGCTCTTAATTTCCAGCAGGCTATTAGTGCAATGCAGTATGTGCATCCACACCCAATAACTTCACAAGGATTATTTGTCTCCGCTGTAGTTAGAGGTTTGCAGCCAGAGTATGGCTATGGGATGCATCCATCTTGGGTAGGTTTAGTCACACATTCTTTGCCATACTTTGGGAAATCTTTAGGCTGGACTGTGGCACCATTTATCATACAGATATGTAAAAACCTGGATGAACTTGTTAAACAATATGAAAATGAAACTGTGAAGATGTCTGTGAGGTAAGATTCTTAAATGCAGAGTTTTGATGTTGATTTAACTATTCAGGACAAAGTACTGATGAGCTTATTTTCTCAAACCTCATACTATTGTCTAAAGTATTCTAAAATTACCTTTTTGTCTGACTAGTTATTTTAGAAACTTTGCTTTCTGATACCTCAGCAGTTAGAACATTGGACCAAATGCTCTTTTGACCATAGTAGTCATGTAAAGAATGAAAATACCCAGTTGTACTATTAATAACTTTTGTGTTCTTCTCCAAAGCGTAACTTCTAAAAGGGAGAACATTACACCAGATTATCCTCTGACACTTTTGGAAGGCTTAACAACCATTGGTCATTTTTGCCTTTTGGATCATCCTAATCAAGCCAAAAAGGTAGCAAACTGCTTATTACTTCAGTAGATATGTCTCCAAATGCCAACCATACGTTTGACAGTTTGGCCTCAATTCAGCAAAGTACTTAAGTTCTTGGCTGAATCAGGACCATTAATGTCTATTATTATGGGCCCAGAAATGAGAGGCTGTTACTATAGGGATAGCAGAATCCCCTTCCATGGCGGAAGAGGAACATGCTTGTGTAGAGGAGAACCCTCTGCTCGCAGATGATAAGGTAACTATTCTCTCACCCCAGCTCAGTGTGTGCTGACAATAAATATATTTGGATTATTGGACGCGACTCATTTATGGGGAAAGTACAGTATTCTCCTTAAATTATTCTGAAGTAATTTGTATGTGTGAAGAAAGAAATGCGAGTGTCATGCTGTCAAAAAAAGCTATACAGTAAAAGGTCATTTCTTCTAAAAGCTTCTCTAGGAAAATATGAATTTTACATTTATAAATATATTCAGTACATTGTTAAATGAAAGTATGAGTGAACAAAATTTGTACATCTTAAAAACCACACTGCAGACAACTCTATATGCATCCTTTTTCGCATTATTTTTTTTTTGTTTGTTTGTTTTCTTGTATTGCAAAACCAGAACAAGTTTAATTTGGTCTTCCCCACCCAAATACTCATGAGTTTTGTGGCTCTATTCTCAAGTTACTTTACTTCATTTGTTTAACTGGAATATTTCCATAGAATAAGTAATCATGAGAATATTAGTGGCATGTATTCTAAATGAGAATGCATTTCACGCTCTTTTTTTGTCACAAATTATGTGGAAAATGGAGATATGTAGTTTGCACCATATATTGGAAGAGGATATGGCCTCAAATAGAGAAATGAACTCTGCAATCAAAGTTACACATACTTTTACCCATTCTGTAAGTGATAATAAAGTTCATAAACAGAACAGCTGAATGATCTAGTGTTTTGCAAAATTTATTATTACAAAAGACTTCTTGGGTGGAAAGCAGATGTCAGCACTAAAGATTGTGTAACAATGTTAAGAATAATGAATCTGCATATACTTGAGTTTTTGTCCACAGAATATGTTGTTTAATATAGATATTTCTGTTTTCCTAGGTGTCCCCTATATCTGACCCCGCAAACCTGAGAAATGCCAGGAATGCCATTTTGGAAGAATTGCCTCGTATTGTTAATACAATGGCCCTTCTTTGGAGTGTTATAAAAAAGGAAGACTCTCAAAAAAGACCAACTGACTTTCTTGGAGCAACCAAAGGCTCTTCTTCAGTATACTTTAAGGCAACCAAAGTAGGAATCCTTTCCACCCACTCTTTATCTCCTGCCCCCCATTACCTTTTGTGTAAAGTTACTGTATATAGTTTTGCCGTTCTCAAAACAGCAAAGTAGTTTTACAGTTCCTGAAATTTATAGGCTGCAGAGAATGTTCCTGGCCAAAGGTGCAGAATCCCTATTCTAAAAGGGTTGTCACCTTTTGAGCAAGTCAGTTACAAAGTGCCAGATTTCCAAACCTAAATTGATGCCCTATTTTGTATAAAATTAATTTGCCTTTTGGTGATTTTTTTTTTTCTGCCCCTTTTCGCCCTTCTATTAAATCCTCTTCCTCTCCTTGTTTTTGTTTTCTCGACTCTCTTTCAAAAACAAAATAAAAACACTGCAACTCAGAAACAAGCCGTCTGTCCTAATGAGTTTGAGAGATGCAAGTGAACACAGTTTCTGGCTTGTCTGGAGTGAACTTGAGCTGTGCGTGCTCTTTCATTTACTTAAGTATTTAGAATTCATTCTGCTTTTGTTATGAAGTGTAATGAGATTTTTGCCATATAAACCAACATTTGAGTTTTGAAGCTAATGATGACATAAACGTGACACAGCACATTGCATATTTTCCCCTTAATATTACACTCTGTTACACTTGTTTTTGGATAGCTGATACTGATAAGATAAGTAGTGCATATGAGAAATAGAGTTTGTATACATTTATCTTAATTTTAAATGATTGTATTGAAGTTAGTCTTTATTTTCTTGAATGAGCTGAGAACTTTGCCCAGTGAAACCATTCTGAATTTTCACCTGGTCAGCCTGTAACTACCAGCTTCCCAAATCTTTTGTGGGCAGAAGAATGATGTGACAGTTTGTCATAGATATTATTTACATTTTATTAAGAAATATTGGAGGGTGAATGAGAAGTTTGGGTGAAAAGCTGTGTTTTTGTTGTCAATTACTTATTTTTTGTGGGCCTGTTGAGGCCCTCCATTAGACGTTGATGTGATTGTCTACCCCACTGGGGAGCATGGGCAACTTGCTTGAAACCAGTTTTGTGGGGTTGTTTTTTTTTTTTTTTCCTTTGAGTATATTGCCATGGGTGAAAGTTGTGGGGGCAATGGGGATTTCTGTTTTTAGTAGAGGATATAACCAGACAGCTACCTCCTTGGATGTTTGTTTCGGATTTGTACAGATTGTTTGTTTACTGTATTCATTCAATGAACTAACTGACGAGTTTGTTAGAGATGGAAAGAAGGAGCAGGAGGACCCAGAGGTGGATTGCGTAAACTGATTTCCTTATTGCAGTACTTATTCTCCTTGACCCAATTGTCGAGTAAGCCCCGAATTAATCACATGACACTTTTATCTAAGTTAATATGTAAATACCCACATTTACTACAACAGCCAAAAACCCTTATTTAATAATATGAACGCCCGTATAATGAATATTAATAGCTATATACTGAATATAATTATACCCACCCCTATTTACTGTTTACAGCATTAACCATATTATATAGACATTTTTACCTTGAAGATGCATTTTTGTGCAGTAATTGTAGCCAGAAGTTCCCTTAATCAGCAGTTCACAGGGGAGGGAGGAAGGGGCCATGACCCTGAGCTCGTTTATGTAGCTGGGAGAGGAAGGGAGTGGGGAGATAACACTTTTTCCACACAAAAGGTATTCTTCAGACAATCATATTCCTTATGCAGCTGCAACACTTATCTATCCTTAACAAGCAGAAGGGAAGGGAAAAGGATAGCAATTTTATCTATCAAGCGAAGAAATAGTGCTTGCCTGTGCCTTACTCCCTATTACCATGATAGCGGTTACCCAGGTCTTTACTTAACCCTTACATACCCCAACAGAGTTAATATTAAATTAATATTTTTCTTAACTCATTGATTTGTTTTATTTTTAGACAATTGTGGTAGTTGATCATTCATTTAGATTGCAGTATAATCCTTTGTTTTCTTTACTTCATTTTTGCTTCACTATTGAACTTGATAACAAATTTATACGAAGAATATTGAATCATTTTTTCTTTCAATAAGCCACTCAGGTCAGAAGAATTGGGAATCTGAGTCAAAAATCTGGTTTACTGAAGAGCTCTTATACTCTTTAACCTTTTGGTCCTTACAGGAAGGAGACAACAAAGAGTCCATTGAAGCAAATGAGAAAATGTAAAATTAGTGTTCCAGTTGTCCTCTAAACATAGTACTTAGTTTTCTAATGTATATTCTCTTTCTTCTTGTAATAGCCTTTCGCTCCTTGGCCAAGCTAGCCCTACCACTCTTCTCATGTCCTTCAAATCCTTTCTTCCCTCCTTGAAAACTCACTTTTCCATTAATTCTTATATTGCCTTCGTCACTAATTTCCTCCTCTTGTCCTCCTTTAGTAAATTGTCATCCATTTCTCTACTCTTTCTAAAATATTGTATATGTTTGTCATTCTATATATACTACTAGTTTCCTCCTCCCCCCACTCCTTTTACAGACATTGATTAATAATAATGAGGAAGTACTGTGTATGAACAATGATTGGGCAGAGAATATGCATGATGGAAAAATAGATTTTTGTTGTTAGCTTTCCAGGATTTGAGATAATCACACCTTTTAATAAGGGAGGAGAATGAACCCATGGGAAATCATCTAAATTAACCTGAATCAAAAGCATACAGTACTGTTCTTTAATGATAGTATAACTTCTGAATATCACATTAAAAAGCCAAAGAATCTCCAAATAAACAATGAAGATCAGTCTTGAATATGTTATTGCTAAACATTGTCAAAAATGTTCATCTTTTTTTTATAGACGATAAAAAATAAAATTTTAGATTTCTTGAATCCACTGACGCCACAACTTGGAGTCCAGTTAATATCAGCAGTAGCAGCAGTATGGAACAGCAAAAAAGCTCATAAGAATCAAAGTAAAATAAAGGTGAAGTTAAAGAAATGTTAATTCATATGATCGTTTCTTTTCACGAGAAAAGACAGAGGTTTTGTTCCTAGGTTTACTGCGAAGATCCTCGTGTTTTTGTTTTTGATTTTTAGTTTTGTTTTGTTTTTGTTGTACAAGTGACAAAGACAAGCCATTAGATAAGAATTTGAATTCAATATAATGGTTAAAATTTAAAATGTGAAGACTATAAGTAAATGGAACAAATATAATCAAAATAGGAAAAATAAAGGTTTTAGTGTGTTTGCATGTTGAAGAAAAATACTGAAAGAAGAAAATATTTTCCTTAGAGAATGAAGAGACCATTTATCTGGGGCATGACTTTTGTAACACAACCTGTGACGACTTTAGGACTTCTTCGTTGTGGGGGGAAAAGAAGTCATGGTGTCTGTCTCGCCAGCCAGCCTGCTCCTGAGGAAGATTAATCAATGAATTTTTACACATTTAACTCTATATCTGCAGAGTTATATGGGTTTTTTTTCAATATCTTAAACAACTAAATATTAAATGCCTTAAACCATTTTTATTGTAGGATAAAGAATTTATCGTAGGATAAAGAATTTATCTTTCTTGCAATACATTTCCCATGACAAAAATAATCTTACTGGCTTCCACTTTTCTGGAAAAAGTAATTTTATTTTTTATAAAATAGTAGAACTTATTTACATTGGTCAAATACTTGGTGTTGGAATGGAAATAGAAAAGTTAATTAAATACTATTTTTTTAATTTATATGCAAACTAAAACAAGACTCTCATTCTGCACATTATTACAATCTATTTTAAAACCTTATTCCAAATTTAAATAACTACAGCTTTCCAGAGAGTGACCTTTCTCTTTTTTGTGACTACTTTCAAGGTTTAAAAATTTGTTTTCATTCCACGCTGCAACAAAAACACTTTTGCAAAATGGAATTGTCAAAATAGCTGTATTCAGATTGAAAAGCTCAACTTTTCAGTGCGTTCTCTCCCTCTCTGGTCAGACTTGAACAAAGAGCACACGGGAATCGCAAAACCCTTTCCAGCAGACACGTAATTGAAACTATAAATCTCTATGAAATGTTTTGGCTTTTGAAACAGCATGTTTTGACTAAACAGATGAAAATGTTCTGACCAGCTTTAGAAACAACTGCAAAGGAAAAGCTCTTGGATACCAAGCTCCACTTACATGCATAGATGCAAAGAACAATTATCAGTAAGCACTTTAATACCAAGCCATTTTGAGTTGTTGGAGCCCAGACAATTCCAGTTTTCCTCCAGTGCTGTCCAAGACTCCAGGTCAGAAACCTTTCCAGAGGAGGAAAGTTAGAGGTAGCTCCCTCTGGAGCCAAACATGGTTACTAAGTACAAGCCCTCTTCCTAATCTGCCTAAGGCCTTGGCTACACTTGCGGATTCACAGTGCTGCCTCGGCAGCTCTCTCGCAGCGCTGCAAGTACTCCACCTTTCCGAGGGGAATAGCTTGCAGCGTTGCGAGCGAGCGTGCAGCACTGCAGGCGCTGATTACACTGGCGCTTTACAGCGCTGCGCTCGGGGGGGGTGTTTTTTCACACCCCTGAGCGCAGCAAGTGCAGCACTGTGAATTGCCAGTGTAGCCAAGGCCTTAGTCTGAGTGCATTGCTTCGTTGTGCTCCCAGCCGGGCAGGGCAGGGCAGAGAGAGAATGAATGAGACCCAAACTCTGATCCCCTCCGGGATCCTTTTCACCTGTTTGAGTTTCATATGTAAGTTTGCACATGGTTAATAGTGTGAAATGCTGTTTTCCTCCATCATTCCCTGGTACATTGAACTTAATGATGTTTGTGTCATTTAGATTCTTCCAGTGGCTAGTGCATCTCAGCTTATTCTTGTGGACTTAGTGTGTGCACTTAACACTCTGAAGACTGACACTATATTACAGCTGGTAAAAGAAGTTGTCAAGAAACCATCCCAAATCAAAGGCGAAGAGGTAACTGCTAAAATAATATTCAGCTTTACTGTCTTCCTTCTTCCAATGTGTCCCTGAAAAAAATCTCTGCTAACCTGAAAGAGGTTTTCAACCTTCATTATTATTTTTTTGTTACTGGTAATTATTAGAATTTGTTTCCTCATCATATTCTGTACCTAGTTAAAAATGTACTCAATGTGTATACAGTTTCTGATTTTCATTTTACAAGAGTAGTCGTTGGTTGTTTTGTGTTACTTTGGCAGTACAAAGCTGAGGTAAAGCCAGTGTAACAGACTTCTTGTGCATTCTCCCAGCATAGAGGAATTTCCAGATTTCGTCAGGTGAGCATAGTGGTTGCAGCCCCCTTGCCCTCCGCAAAGGGGGCACAGGCAGGGACCCATTGTGTCTGTCTGATCACTAGCTGCTGTAACAGCCTGGGGTTGGGGGTTGTTATCTGCCCTGAGGCTGCTCTAGGGCCTTTCCTATGTAAAAAACACCTTGGCCCCACTCCATTCTGGGATACAGAAGGGCAAGTCATAAGGATCTGGCTCCATCTATTTTAAATTCACAGTTCAGATTATCAAAAATGAAATAACTCTAAGTATCTAACATATTCTTTTCCTTTTTATCCTATTGTATTTCTTGCATTTCACTCTGCTTGGATAATTGAAATTTTAAGTTTCCCTTCAAGATTATCAAACGTGTGCCAAGCACTTCGAGAAAGAGAAAAGAGCTAGAAAAGATCAATATAAGAACTAAGTATTTTGGTTAGTAGCTTCACTTTCTGGTTCTCGTGTACTACAGTGCTGCTCTGTGTAGGCTCCCAACACTGAATAAAATTTAACTTTTCATTGAAATCTTAACAAACATCAATATTTCTCTTCATGTTGGGTTTGGTCCTCTTTAATTTGAGGCCTAAACTATGTCCCAGTACTCTTAAGCCATTGAAACATTGGAGCAAGCATTTGAAACAGAATTTACAAAACAGACACCAAAATTTTTCAGGTTTTTATGATGGACCAATATTTCCCTTCAAATTGAGTAACTTGCATAAAATAAATGCCTAGAAAGAGTAAATATGTGTGTCTTAAGGTACAGTTGTGTGTATGTGTCTGTAATTCAGCATAACAGAAATAGATATTTAACATTGGTACAGTCATCCTGCCTATCAAACAAAAAACATGCTGTGACGAGTTGGATCACAGAAACCCCCTTGGGAGCTGCCATCCGATGTGCAAAGACTACCCCTACTCCTGTTTTCCCTGCCAGCTCAGGACTCCAGCACCCTGTCTTGCTGAGCCAGACACTCCCGTCTGGCTCCAGACACAGACCCAGGGTCTGAATCACTTGTCCCAAAGCTGCAAATTTACCTGAAAACAGCTCACAGTAGTGTGCTTGTTTTTAGCACTCAGATGCCCAACTCTCAATGGGGTCTAAACCCACATAGATCCGTTTTACCCGGCATAAAGCTTATGCAGGGTAAACTCATAAATTGTTCGCCCTCTATAACACTGATAGAGAGATATGCACAGCTGTTTGCTCCCCCAGGTATTAATACATACTCTGAGTAAATTACTAAATAAAAAGTGATTTTATTAAATACAAACAGTAGGATTTAAGTGGTTCCAAGTAGTAACAGACAGAACAAAGTAAGTCACCAAGCAAAATAAAATAAAATGCGCAAATCTATGTCTAATCAAACTAAATACAGATACTCTCACCCTCAGAGATGTTTCAGTAAGTTTTTTTTCAGACTGGACACCTTCCAGGCCTGGGCACAATTCTTTCCCCTGGTACAGCTCTTGTTGCAGCTCAGGTGATAGCTAGGGGATTCTCCATGATGGCTCCTCTCTCCCCTTGTTCTCTTCCACCACTTTATATATCTTTTGCATAAGGCAGGAACTCTTTGTCCCTCTGGGTTTCCACCCCCCCTCACTGGAAAAGCACCAGGTTAAAGATGGATTCCAGTTCAGGTGACATGATCACATGTCACCAAGACTTCATTACTCACTTGCCAGCACACACACATACAGAAAGACTCACAGGTAAATACAGCCATCTGCAGACAATGGGAGTCATCAAGATTCCAAACCATCCTTAATGGCCCACGCTTTACATAATTACAATAGGCCCTCAGCGTTATGTTTTATATTTCTAGTTTTAGATACAAGAGTGGTAGATTTCTACAAATAGGATGATCACACTCAGTAGATTATGAGCTTTGTAATGATACCTTACAAGAGACCTTTTGCATGAAGCATATCCCAGTTACGTTATGTTCACTTATTTTCATGTTTTTATAAAACCATATAGACTGCACAACGTCACACATGCTTTAAACAAAATCCAATCCTAGTGAGTGTTTTAAAACTCATTAAGTAGTAGTTTCATTAGTAAAACTTTTGAGGGCCTTCCTTTTTATTAAATAAGACTGTTAAAATTGTAAGTGGAACTTTTAGAGACCTTTGCCATCTGGTCTGGCTATCCAGGAAATGTAGCTTTCAGAGCTTTTTACAAAACTTCACTTCCCAGATTCATGACAGCAGTTTGGCATAACAATGACTTTCAATTATCCTAGTTAGTGAGGTTGCTTCTGTGGTGATTCTGCTGTTTAACAAAGCTTGCTTTGAATTAAGCCAGCCTTGTTATCCTGCAGAGAGGTTCATTTATAAGTGTTTCTAGAGCTTTGGAAGAATGTGTCTGGTGGAGAGAAAGGATGCATCTTGTTTTATTCCAGACTTCCTTAGCAAAAGCTCTGAACTACCTACTATATCTACAGACAAGGCACAGCCTATCAGTCTCAGACTGGGAGACAGATTGCTCTCAGGGGGGAAAAAAGCAAGTCTCATATGGAACATTGAGTCCTCTAACAGCTTAAATTTCACTTTGTTGTAAAGCAAGAAGGTAATTCCTTGTTTTATTTTCAGAAATCTTCTCTAGTGGATATCCCAGTGCTGAAATTCAGCTATGCTTTCATTCAAAGGTAACTAGGTTGTTACATAAAGTGATTTCCATTTAGCTACAAATGCTATTTCAGCAACTAACAGCTAGCATTATTACTTTAGCTTTACTTTGACCTTCATAGCTGCTTGGCACAGAAAACCTTAACCTCTACATTATCAGTGCTTAATGAAGCAGAACTGGACAACCACTACATTGTCAAACGACAGACATAAGATTACTGTGTGGCGTGGTGTTCTGTGATTGCACTGATGTATTGGTGTTTGTATCATCGTGACACAATGTCATCATGTACAAACACAACAGCATGCTGTAACCTTCTCAAACTCTTATCAGGACATTATGATGAAATTTTTGTATTACCTTTCTCCAGCTCTAACACTGTTCCCGGCTGCTGGAAAAGTGTATGAAAGTTGGATACTTCTCCTTAATCTCCCTTCCAGGCTTTCTTAGGGAGGGCTCCTTGTGTTTCCAATTTATACTCTGCATTCATCACGTTAGACAGCATGGGGGTGATCAAAACTCTTCTTAGCATAGATTGCGGTGTATGCATGGAACACCTTAGGATCTTAGTCTGCAAAGCCTTCTCCTCATTATATCATTCATGGAGACCCTCTTCTTTCACAGCACTGGCATATTCCATATGCTCCAAGCCTAGCTTTAGTTTGCAGGACAACCCAAGTCAATTCTGTGTACTGTTTTGACTTCGATACATCAACACACTAATAGAATGAAAGGATAATATAAGTGTCATCGTGCATTGACAGGATATCATGGTACTTAGACACAAATACTATGGATAGTAGTTCATTAGACTTGGGGAGAACTAGAAGACTAAAGTTGATGGGAAGCTCCTAGAGCCAGCACTATCTGTGCTTATGGCTGATGTATTGTTTGACATCAGACTTGCATGTTGTTTTTGGCAGACTTCCTGTCTCAGCCCTGCAGGAGAACTTTCAGTCATTGTTAGGAGTGCTGAAGGAATCTGTGCAATTGAACTTGGCTCCCCCTGGATATTTCCTGCTTCTGAGGTATAGCACAAAACAAGGTGGTTTGGTTTGATTTGATAGATTGAGTAAAACTGTCCATATTACTAACTTGGAATGAATTCTTTTTCCTACAGTACTCTGAATGACTTTGTGACCAGAACTCCTAACCTGGAAAATAAAAAGGATCAAAAAGACCTGCAGGTATTGTGTACATACACTTTTAGTTCACAAATCTGGCACCGCACTCTTCATTCTAAACCAAGATTAGTCCAAACCAACTCCATGTCTGAACATCCGCATACTGCTACATCTACACTACAGGGGGGAGTCGATTTAAGATACGCAAATTCAGCTACGTGAATAGTGTAGCTGAATTCGACGTATCGCAGCCGACTTACCCCGCTGTGAGGACCGTGGCAAAATCGACCTCCACGGTTTCCTGTCGACGGCGCTTACTCCCACCTCCGCTGGTGGAGTAAGAGCGTCGATTAGGGGATCGATTGTCGCGTCCCAACGGGACGCGATAAATCGATCCCCAAGAGGTCGATTTCTACCCGCCGATTCAGGCGGGTAGTGTAGACCTAGCCTGAGAAAGTTTGGGCATGGTGCAAGCCAGTAAGTAAGTGTGTAAGAATGCATAAAATATAATCTTCCAGATAACAAATTATCTTGTATATTTTTGATAAAGTTCTAACATGGCTCAGGATGCTGATTGGCCAAAGCTGTATTCAGATTGCGTGTCTCTTGTGATGTCATCCTTTAGATTTAAATTCATAACACAAATATGATGTCACCACATCCCTTCATTTGTATTATCATTGAAATTTTCAAAACCAAGTAGGAGAATTAGGTGCACTATTCCCATTGAAGTCAATGGGAGCTGTATAGCTATGTCCCCTAGTTGGCTTTGGCAATCTCAACAACTGTTTATCCATTCACCTATTATGGAAACAAGATAAGGATTAGAGCCGGATTCTTTTCTCCTACTGTTTCTGCTTTTGCCAAGATAGCTGAAGCACCACAGACTTGTTACAATCATCTTTGGCTCTGAATTTGAGATGAAATGTTGAAAAGTGAACCTTCTGATAGCTGTGATTGTGGTGCTTGTGCTGCCCAGCAGATATGATAGAGTGATTTCTTCCAGTTTTGCTTCATAAACTGGCCAGCAAGATAATTGTCTAGTGAATGCCTAGCTTCTTACAGCATTATCAAGAAATGATCTGATTTTTCTGGCAGCCTTGGAAGGGAAACCTGAAGTTTCCGAACCAGAGTATCCATCCTGCAGTGAATAGCTCTGCTGCTCAAACATGAGGCTGGGAGTAGGGTTTGGCCCAACCCTAAAATGGGAAGACTGAAATATGGCCAGATGAATTCCCAAAAAATAAAACGACACTTTTAAATCATTCAGTTAAAAGTAACCAACATCCCCATCTAATTTAATACCACATGGAAGCCCTGTAGCTGAAGGGAAAGGAAAAAGCAGACAGGTTTTCAGACCATACAGTTCAGAGCCTAGAGAACAATAGAGGGTACTGATGCAATTTTTTTGGAAATCTGAAGAACAAATTCAGAACATACAAGTCTTTGAGAGATGACTGCTTATTAATGCAGTATAATGGATACTTTGCAATCTTCATTTGAACCGACTGGATGATTACTCCACTAGAACTGAAAAATATTTTGATCAGCTGAATTCTGTGGCCCTCCAAGGAGACAAAGTTTAAGAAACCTCAGGGGACAAAAACTTTCTTAAAACATAGTAACTTGTCAGGTAAAAGACTGGAAATCTGGAGAGCCAGGTAAGAGTCCATACTCTGAACAATCAGGGAAATACGCAGTGAGTTGAAACCTGTGAATTTATCAATTATCGTAAGAATGAATCCCCTAATATGTTTCAAATTTGTGACCTAAAAAAGATGCCCGTCAAAGTATATGAGGGAAAATGTTGAGAGAGACATTTTGGGATTCAAATCTCCTGTTCACCATTGGGGTGTGTGGACCCTGATTATCTCGTTAACAACAATACTATTGTATTCCTATTGGATGCTCCAGTTGTGCACTCTTATCCTGATGGCCACAGAAGCAGTGGTAGATAAGATCCATAAAGAATAAACTCATCATCTAGCCTGGCTCAAGTTAGAAAAAAGAAACTTGTCAGAGGGAGTAATGGTAGCAATAGGATTCCCAATCAAATTGAAAATACAGCAGAGTCTGCAACAAGACCCATGCCTTCTGTGACCTAGATTCTACTAAACTGCTAATGTAAATCATTAAAATTTAAAACGCCCAGAAAGCAAATGAGGAAGTGGAAAGAATGAAGACATTCTAAACAGACTTGATCTTGTGTGTGCTCAGTGTGTGCCAACCTACACAGGAAGTGAAAAACTGAAATGGGTTGGTTGTCTCTCCCTTTTTTAATCTTTGACTCTGCTATTCTCTCTCCAGTGCTTAGCTTTTATGCCACAGTTGAAGAGAAGGTTTGTCAAAAGGGAAAAAGTCCCCCTTCCTGTTGTGATTATAAGGATAGTCATCAAGAGTAGATTAATTATAGTGTTAGGTATTTTTTGCTATCATAGATTAATTTTCTTTTATATTAATGTTTTAGCCCAGATATGTGTGTGCATGCATACACATGTACATAATGACCTTTCCATGGAAAGGTATGATTAAGACCTGTACGTGAATCTACTCTAACCCAAAGCTTTCCTTTCTTTTTCATTGTTCATGCCTACTACTAAATGAAATGAGTGACACTTTACTACCTGCAGAGTGCTGATAAATGTTTCTCTGCTCTGTTTGTTATTACTCACCTCCATATACTTACAGATATGGTACCAGGTACAAAACACTGTGCCAGTTTCCAAATAAAACAAAAGCATCCTTGGGCTGGCCAGATCCCAATAGCTTTCATCTGATATAGTGTTGCATTGATTACTTTTCAGGAGGTGACCCAAAAAATCTTGGAAGCAGTGGGGAATGTTGCTGGTTCCTCCCTGGAACAGACTAGCTGGCTGAGCAGAAACCTGGAGGTGAAAGCCCAGCCTCAGATCTCTTTAGTTGAATCCAGTGCTGAAGATGACTTGTATGGTAAGGTGGTTTCTTAAGGATCCAGTGTCACTTCTGACCTTCTTGTCACTTTTCTGTACCATTTATTATAAAGTTTAGTGACAATCTGGCTTTGTGCTCATGTGAAAATGATTTTTATCATACCACAAATTACTAAAGAGAATGAACTGCTATTTAAAAAAAAAAAAAAAAAAAAAAACTAATGTGCACCAAAAGAGCACGTTATCTTCTCATTTAAGTAAAAATTCAGATATGTTAAATGGCATTCAGTCAGTATCTGTACATGACATGAACTATACTGGAGGGAAATATTAAGGTACACATGTGTAATACATTCTATATACCATCCTTACAAATAAGGTCAAAAAGTACATAGAAACCACTTTTGTAATGGTAAAATATGTTGCCATTTATTGAACATAATCTGTAAATTTTCTGATTTGTAAGAGGGTGATTTTTTTTCTTGCATACTTAAATACTGAAATCCAATTTTTTTTGACTGATCTCGATTAAGAGGTAGCATTTTTCTAGTGTGGTCTAAGAACAAGTCTGAAAACCAGGAATACCGGAGTTCTAATTGCAGCTCTGCAAGTCACTCACTCTAAGGAGTCAAATAAATCATTTTACCTCTTTGCTTCCTTCCGTTGGTGTAAAATGTCTTATACGTACCAACTTCATAGGGGTGAAGGTTGTGAGAATTGATTTGTTCATGCAGCACCTGGGGGAGAGTGAGAGAAGTAAAATGCTATATAAAAAGCAAGGCCAGCATTTTCAGACTTGGCTATTTAAGAGTCAGTATAAGCTTTGGGTGCTCGGCACCTTTTGAAAATTGAAATACTTTTTATTGTGGATTTAGAAGCCAAACAGTAGGCTCCCAGGTTTGAGAAGTTAAACTTCAGTGGGTTTTTTTCATGTTTTGGTTACATATATTGAATTGCTGCTTAGTGAGAGATTTATTATAATACCAAGTTTTTAAACAACTATTTGGAGTAGAGGTTAATAGGGTATAACTGTAATATTTTTGGGAAATTCCTTTTTAAAGAATTATACAGTTTTCGTTTTTTCTTAAATGAAAGCTAAGCTTTAGAAACCGAGGAAATTCTACATTCTTCTTCAAATGCTGGTCCCTATGGGTATTCACTGTGGTTGCACATGCACTTGAGACTGGAAAACACTTCCATAGCAGTTGTTGTCAGACATCACCAGCGTGATGCTCTGCTCTATCCAATGTTGATAAGTTGGCTGCATGAATATGTTCCCTCTGTGTGCTGCCTGGGCTCTGCGCAGATAGCTGACACAGCAGACCCCGAGAGAACCCCCAATGGCCACAGTCTCCGATAAGGTACAAAGGCACCCAGCCAGGTTTTATTGTCAAAGGAAGTACAGTAATAGTTACCTGCAGATTCTACAGGACTTACTATGAATATGTGCCCCCTGACAATGGACCGGCTCAGTCAGTGGGGGGACTGTCCACTGCCCTCTAGGCTAGACAAAGACATCCACTCAGGGATGCATTCTTATACACAGGTACAAACAAGTTACACGTCACTCCTGATGCATTGAGGTACAACCCCTCTGCATGTTGGGGTGCTGCCTCTCTCCTGGTACATGTTGATTTGAACAAACAACTCTTATCAATTATATTTGACCCTGTCTTTAGGATGGGCCAGGCTGTTCCTCATTATCTCTGTGGAATGTGTTCGTACCAGAATGTTCTGGTGCTATCCTGGCACATGTTCATCCTATTAGTACTTGATACCTTTTAGATATGTGTATACGTGCAATTAGCAGCTGCCTTCTTGCCAACTTCTGTGAGCAGGGCCTGCCTCTGGCTCACAGCTTAACTTTGCTTTATGTTAACAAAGTCTTGACCATTACTTTAGTTCAGGCCTCTGATACCAAGGGTTTATGTTTCAGGGCCTCATCTTACTACAGCAGTGTTCATTGGTCTGTGCCTGTACCCTACTCCTCCTCATACTCTGAACCAAGGGCATAAAGAGTCTCTCAGAGCGACTGCCTTTCCAGTTCCTTTCTCCTCTTCATGGTCTGGAACAGACCCATGTTCTGTGTCAGTAGCCTTTCTAGCGCTCCCACTTGAACTTGTAAATAGTGTGTAAACAGTTTTATCTTTAGCTAGTTAGCTGTTAGTTAGCTAGTTCAGGGGTTCACTCCCCCCCCTTGTTCCTTATTGTTCAGGGTACCCAGTATGCCCCAGATTCCAGGCTTCAGGTCTTGTCTGCCTGTTCCTAGGTCTTCCTGGTTAGCAACTCCCACGAGAGCTGGTATGTACTTACCTTGGGGAATCATATGTTCCTTCAAAATGTGACATCCACCATTCCTTTCTCCCTTCTACCAGGCAGTCGCTGGAGTTTAGGCTCCATAAGCACGTAATGAAGCTGTTATGGGGCCCCAATATGGTCCTGGGCTCTCCCACTCCCCATCTCACTGACTTGAGCCTCTGTGTAGCACCTCTCTGACACTGGTGCCCTCTAGATCTAAATCCTCCAGCAAGCGGTAGAGGAGTTGTTGTTGTTTATTTATTAATACAGTATACCACCACAACAGCAATTTAACCATAAATTCCTTTATAATTTGACCTCTGGATTTAATATTTATATAGCTGTTCCAAATGGGCCCTGAATGCCTAAGCAATTATCACATCTATACAGTAACATGCAGTTATACCTATTGCTCAGATATTTACCTCAGGGCTAGCCCCAGGATGCTCAAACCATGTTGGCTGGCTCCAACTGGACAGGCTCATGTTATGCTTATAAGAAGCACACAGGTTCTTTTTCAGGGGAAAAGGCAACACACTGCGTTTACTGGAAATACAGTAATTAGCATATGCACACACCCTCCCTCCCTCCCTCCAGTCAATGTTATAGTTACCAGTCCAAAGTCCAGATCAATCTAGTGGCCAGCTAGGTTGATCACGGGTAGGTAGGAACCAGGTTCTGTCGTTCACGACGCAATGCTCCGGGGAAGTCTTGGCAGGACGAACACAAAGTTTCATGGAAGGCATCCTCTTTATATAGTGATTTTCCTTCATTGGGACCAATGAGTTTTGCACCATCATGCTGTAATCAATTGTCGTTTGAGTGCTTGTTTTCTTAAATGGTTCTTCTCATCCTTTATCTTGTTCTTTCATTAAGTCTCTCAGGGAGTTATCCCAGGCTGGTTCTGATCACAACTATATTGTCCCCATTGATAGATGCCTGTCTCGTTTTTAGAGTCGTCAATCTGTCCTCCTCTGACATTGCAACACGCCCCTATTGAAATCTTCTGGCACCCATACATCTGTCCTTGGTTCCTCCCTAGACCATCTGTTCCAGTGATGTCCTTCACGCTTATCTTCTAACACACACATTCCTCATTCACACACAAAACAGGATTGATTTACACATAGCATTTGAATCAAAACATCAAATTGCAATGCAGGAGAAAACAATCATTACATTCTTTTACTTATTTTAAAATGCTAAACCTACAACAAAGTGGTGATCCTAAAGGTCTGTCACTGCCTTTAAAATCCGCTTCAGACACAGATTTTGGCTGATGTGTCTTTACTAATGGCCCATTAGGCCATTCCTTTCTGCTTTCAGAAAGGGTGGCTGTCAGGATATGGTCAAATCATACACCAATACATTTAATGCGTGCTACATTATTATTATTTATCCTTCATTCTAAATTATACAAAATACAAACATAAAATCCTACTACACAGGCACTAGCAACAAACACTCTTAAGAGACCATTCTTTTATACTTGAATAAACTGAACCTACATGACTATAGCCACTACTTCTTGAATCCTTTTCTCTGCTAAAATTGCTTAGAACCATCCTTGCTAATTGGGGCCTTTTTCTTCAGATTTTCCTCTTATCTTCTCAGCCGCATTCCAGATCCAGTGTTTCCAATTAAGCCACATTCCAAGCCCAGTATTTCCAACCCAGCTGGCCATCTTTCAAAGCCTTTCCACAACTGCTAAGCATCTGCTCTTTACGCAAACTTTACTTTAGCCAAGTGTGTGTGTAATAAAATCCCATACAAGTGCAAAGATTCAATTAAACAAAGGTATGAGGAGGGTAACGGTAAACAACCCCATAAAAACAGGGATAAATTGCCTCATAAGTCCTGCTTTTTTTTTTTTTTTTAAGTCTGCTTCTCCTCTCCCCTCAGTATTAAATGAAACTCTTCTCCCTGGTGTGGGTTCATCTGGAGCTCACAGGGACAAGAGGCCAGCATTGTTAGCACTGGTAGTTCCCAGTACTCTAAAACAGTCCTGCACCTTTCATAGACTGATCCTTGCACCACCCAGAGACAAAAGGGATTGTTCCTCCTCTATACTAGACGTGGGCAAACTACGGCCCGCAGGACCCTCCTGCCCAGCCCCTGAGCTCCTGGGCCGGGAGGCTAGCCCCTACCCCTTGCCCTGCTGGGCCCCCCTCCACCGCAGCCTCAGCGCACTGCGCTGCCGGCACAAATGCTCTGGGCAGCCGGGCAGCGCAGCTGCAGAACCTGGCCTGACCCAGTGCTCTGTGCTGCATGGTGGTGACGGCGTGGCTGGCGACGGCGTGGCTGGCTCCAGCCGGGTGGCGCGGCTGTAGCGCTGCCAGCCACCAGCGCTCCAGGCAGCGCGGTAAGCGGGGGCAGGGGAGTTCGGGGAGTGGCAGGGGCCGAGGGTGTGGATAGGGGTTGGGGCGGTCAGAGTGCGGGGAACAGGGAGGTTGAATGGGTGCAGAGGTCCTGCAGGGCAGTCAGGGAGAAGGAGGGTTGGATGGGGCAGGGGTCCCGGGGGGGGGGGGGGGGGGCGGAGGGGGGGAAGCGGGGGAGGGAGGGGAGGGGGGGTGGGGGCCGGGCCACACTTGGCTGTTTGGGGAGGCACAGTCTCCCCTAACGGGCCCGCCATACAATTTCTGAAACCCGATGCGGCCTCAGGACAAAAAGTTTGCCCGCCCCTGCTCTATACTGATGGTACTGCACTGTAAGAAAACTGCCATGCTCAAACCAGAGGATATGTCTAGACCATTGGTTCTTAAACTTATTTGATCATGCCCCCCTTCTTTGTGTCTGTAGTAGTTTATGCCTCTCCTTCCACCACACAAGTACATATACAGATTTAAAAACCAAAACATGCAACTCTCACTAAATATTAAAACAGTAAGGCATTGGTTCAAACAAAGCCAATGATCCATTGTAATAAGAGCAAAAGCAAAACTGCAGTTGTGGTCGACGTCTACAATTAAATGTGCACGCTGCATTGGTTAATGCACAGATGGCAACGACTTTGTATGATGCTATGCAAACTTAACAGAAATCAGTCAAAAGGTATAGCGCCATCTAGAGTCAAATGCACAGCGACATCTGAGGACCTGATATGTTTGGGGGAATCAGCTTTGCTAGTTATTCATTGCTGTGGTAAATGTGCAGTATTTTTTTTTCCCTAAAGCTTCTCTTATACACCCCAGGCCCCAGAATACATTCCATGCCCTCTGGTCTCGACCCTAGACTCCCATCAGCTCTCCTCCAGCGAGGCCTCAGTGTGCCCTTCGCAAGGATCTGGTGATTTACACCAATCCCAAATTCCCAGTCCTCAGACCCAGTACTGTCAAGGGACATCCCTACCCAGTCAGCACATCACTTGCCAGTTCCAAGTACCAGCTGCAGTATGGAGACTCTGACACCATTGGTGTGCTACTCACCAGTGCTTGTCTCTGGCAGACGGTACTGTACGCTCCACCAATAGTTAAATGACTTCTACTCCTTGGATGAACAGGAGGCAGCACTGACTGTTCCCCTAGCGGTCCTGATATGAGACAACAGCCCAGACAGGGCTTCCAGAGCCTCCCAGATGGCTCCAGTAGTGCAGTTAGCAGGAATGTGTTTTTTAGGGGCCGATGGTACCTACCATAGGCCCGCCTCCATATCCTTACAGGGGTGCTGGTACAATTTTTATAGGGGGGGTGCTAAGAGCCACTGAACCAAACTGTAAATCCTGTATATGATGGAAACCACTTCAAGCCAAGGGGTGCAGCAGCACCTCCAGCACCCCTAATTCCAGCACCTATGTATCCTTATGATACATACCCAATGGCCATACTGGGCTCCTGGTATTCATACTTTTGGGCCCCAGACTAGTAGGGTCTTGGGCATTGCATTAAAAGAACTTCACTTCCCGGAGAGGAACCTCAGTCCCCAGGGGTGCCTTATAGAAGTCTGCTGGCAGCACTATTTTCTTCCTCTCCAAATGAGGTAGTGGCACTACCCTCTCTCTCACCATCAGACAATTATAGGGAATAGAAGGACCTCTTTAGAAGGGTTGCAAAAACTCTTCAGTCCCCCTTAGAAGAGGATCAGGATCCTACCCATAAACTCCTGGATATTCTTTAGACTGGGTCCCTATTTTAATGAAGCCATATCAGAGCCTGCTAAGGCTAAGAGGGCTGAGAAGAAGTACTTTGGAGGGAACAAAGGGGCAGAATATTTGTTTTCACACCCTAATCTGAACTCTGTACTGGTCCAGGCTGTCACGGAGCGAAATAGGCTGCACCAGCCTAGGTCTACCTCTTCAGACAAAGACACCAAGACACTAGATTTCTTTGTTAGAAAGAACTTTTCATCAGCCAGCCTCCTATTTGTCATAGCAAATTACCAGGAATTAATGTCCAAATATATTAATTACAAATATACTGTCAGAATTTGCTAATAGGATACTACAGGAACATAGGCCCCAATTCAAGGCCATCCTGGACAAAGGGAAACTGGTTGCCAGATTGTCCATCCAAGCATCACTCGATGGAGAGGACGTGGCTTCCCGCTCCATGGCAACCTTGGTAGTTATGAGCCAGGCTTCTTGGTTGCAATCCTTGGTGTTCCCCATAGTGATTCCGGTAACAACCCGCTTAGCAAGAAAATAGACAAGTCACTTTGCTCTCATGCAGCCCTTCGCTCCTGGCACCAAACGGGAAATATTCTAAGCCCCATCTTCATGGGGTACCACTCAGCCCCTCAGTCTTTCTGTCATCAGAGGGCCTATGAGCCCCCTCAGAAGTGCCAGAGGGTACAGCAAAGCAGACATGCCACACTACCGTCGCCCCCTCTTCAGACTAACCTGCATACCAAGAAGCCATTTTGATGGGATGCTTGAGTGCCACCAGCCAGTCTCCGCATAGCCAGTTCATCCCACCCATTTCAGTGTCTGCCTGGCCCATTTCCTCCTGATGTGTGAGCATATCACATTGGACAAATGGATCTTGGCCATCAGCTCGACTGGCTACATGATAGAATTCCTTTCTGCCCCGTCTCCAAAAACCCTCTCCCTGTCTCTCTTCAGGGACCCCTCTCATGAGAGCATTCTCATACAGGAGGTGAACTCCGTAATCCAGTTAAGAGTAATAGATCCCATACCCTCTTACATAGGGGGAAGGGCTTTCACTCCACATATTTTCTCATCCCACTCCCAACCCCACCCATCCTGGACCTTAGACAGTTAAATGTCATCATATGATGTTCAAGATTCAGTTCACCTTGGTCTCCATAATCCCTTCCCTGAACAAAGGCAAGTGGTTTGCGGCTCCCTGTTTTGAAGGATGCCTGTTTTCATATAGACATTCACCCTGCACTTTATGGTGGGCCTCTAGAGCATTTCCAATACAAAGTGCTACTCTGCAACACTGAGAGTTTTCACAAAGGTACTGTCATGGTGGCAACGTACCTGCACCAACAAGATATCCCAGTAGGTTCCTACCTAGAGCATTGGCTGCTCACGGGATGGTCGTATCAGGAAGTGCAGGCTGCAGTCACCACTTTCACGCCTTGGGACTTCAAGCAAAATCCAGAAAAGTCCGTTTTAACCCCCACACATGCCATATAATTATCGGAGCGAATCTGAATTCATCTCCATTGCCAAGAGGTATGAAGGAAGAAGCAGTCTTCCCAAAGGCTCTATAAATGGATTTCAGGCTGCACCCCTCCTTCAAACTGTCACGGCTCACTCACTTGGAGCTCAGGTTGCCTCAGTGGCTTCCTTTCTGGGAATTCCCCTCCCGGTGATCTGTAGAGCAGCAGGTTAGGCATTCACTGCTTCTTCTTTTTTCCCCTTTTACTAGGCATTATGCCCTGGTTCAAGCTTCTTTCAAGGAAATTTCTTTTGGTTCAGTGATCTCACGATCTGTGGTGCAGAACACTTCTTGTATCCTCCGCCTTGATGAACATTGCTTTGGAGTCACCCACTGTGAATACCCATAGGGACCAGCACTTGAAGAAAGGAGCGTTACTTGCCTTAGTCACTGAAGTTCTTTGAGACGTGTGGTCCCTATGGGTGGTCCACGATCTGCCCTTCTTTCCTTCTGCTTGGACCTTCGCCTGATTTGCAGTAGAGTAGGAAATGAAGAGGAAGTTGCAGGTCAGTACATGTTGCCTTTTATACCCTTGGTTCAGAGGGTATAAATCCATTCAAATCAGCTGTGAAAAGTATGCCCCTTTTTGACTAAGGAACTTTGCTGAATGAGTGTTTTCTAGTCAATTTTTCATTTTTCCTAAGGTCTTTGCCAAATGTAAAGCATTCACAGATAGAGGCTGCAGAATTTTCAAATCTATACTTGTACAGTGCGCATGTGTAATGGTAGTACATGTGACCGACAGTGCACTGGTTTCATAGATGCCTATCTCCAATAATTGATCATTTACTCTTCTTTTTCAAATCCTGTAACTTAAAGATCTGAGGATAGAAGTTTGTATCTGCAGACATGCTAGCTCTGTTAACACCTATTTATTGGAAACTGGCATATGTTTATGGCTTTAAGGAAGTTTAAAATGATACAATGTATGTTAGGATATAGATATGCAGGCCTGTCTGCAAAGGCCTATACTTTAAGAATTTAGGTGTATTCTTATCACTTAGCTAGTTATAGAGGTATAAAAGAGAGAATCAAAATCACTGTCTTCCAGTGTAAGGGCCTTCTCTCACTGTGACAGTCTGAGGCCCTGTTCTTCGGCTAAGGCCTTCGGCTAAGTAGCAGAGACAGCTATAAACGGGGAAGTGTATGGTCACATCCTTACATTCCAAACTAGTCACATTGAAATAAGGTGCTGTTGTGCTGTTAGGAATGTCAGGACAGGATTGTATTCCTATCACCTCCAGAGAAAGGGAAGAGCCTAGAAGTTGTAAAAGGAAACTTAGTTTGATAGCATCCTGTCTGGCAAGAACTCACTTATCAATAGCTGGGATGTGAAATCCTCATTTCTTTGTTGTTCTATCACTGTAGTCTCCATTTCCCTATTGTTTGTCTGTATAATCTCTGGTTCTGTGATTGTTTGTTTGTCAGCTGTATAATTAATTTTTGGTGGGTGTAAACCAATTAAGGTGGTGGGATATAATTGGTTAGATAATCATGTTACAATATGTTAAGATTGGTTAGTTAAATTTCAGTAAAATGATTGGTTAAGGTATAGCTAAGCAAAACTCAAGTTTTACTATATACACCTCTACCCCATTATAACGCGACCCAATATAACACGAATTGAGATATAACGCGATAAAGCAGCGTTTCAGGGGGGCGGGGTTGTGCACTCTGGTGGATCAAAGCAAGTTCGATATAACACAATTTCACCTATAACGCGGTAAGATTTTTTTGGCTCTTGAGGACAGCGTTGTATCGGGGTAGAGGTGTGGTCTGCAGTCAGTCAGGAAGTAGGAGGGGGAATGGGAACAGGGAATGGTGCTGAGGGAATTGGATCATGTTTTGCTAGGGTTGGGGGAATGGGAACAGGGACACAGGCAAGGCTCTGTGGTGTCAGAGCTGGGAAGAGGGACACTGAGAAAGGAAACTGGAATCATGCTCGCTGCAAGTTCACCCCAATAAACATTAAATTGTTTGCACCTTCAGACTTCGGGTATTGTTGCTCTCTGTTCATGTGAGAAAAAACGGGGAAGTGAGCAGGTGAAGGAATAAGCCCTCTAATAACGTATAATCCCTGTAAGATCAAGAATGGGCATGCATATGGGGAGAACTAGATAAATTCATGGAAGTTAAGTCCAGTAATGGCTATTAGCCAGGATGGGTAAGGAATGGTGTCCCTAGCCTCTGTTTGTCAGAGGGTGGAGATGGATGGCAGGAGAGAGATCACTTGATGATTACCTGTTAGGTTCACTCCCTCTGGGGCACCTGGCATTGGCCACTGTCGGTAGACAGGATACTTGGCTGGATGGACCTTTGGTCTGACCCAGTATGGCCATTTTTATGTTCTTATGGAAGCTGGCAGGGGTTCCCAGCAATCATAGAATCATAGAATATCAGGGTTGGAAGGGACCTCAGGAGGTCATCTAGTCCAACCCCCTGCTCAAATTGGGACCAATCCCTAGACAGATTTTTACCCCAGTTTCCTAAATGACCCCCTTAAGGATTGAACTCAGAACCCTGGGTTTAGCAGGCCAATGCTCAAGCCACTGAGCTATCCCTCCCGCAATATCTCACTGCAACTCAGTCTGCAAGGCATCACCCAGATAGGAACCAAACCACTCCTGAAACTTATCGGTTTTCCACAGTAAGTTCTGCTTCAAAATGCAAATTAAACATTTTTGTCTTTTTCAGATGCTTCACTAGTACCATCTTCAATGGTGTCTGCCTCTGCTCCCTCAATATACAGTGTTCAAGCTCTTTCTCTTCTTGCAGAAGTAAGATATAAAGTTCCTACACATCTCCTTAAGTAGGAGAAAATTGTAAGAGGGATTAAATTTGTATCACTGATCAACAAGACCTCAAATCAAGCTCAATTTATTAATCAAAGACTATACATCTAAGATTAATCAGGACTATACAGAACACAAGCAAAGATTGATACTTTACCCTTCCTGGGGACAGCTTTGCAGATTTGGTCCCATTTTGTTGCAATTCCATGGAGTTTTTATACACTAGCTGTTTGTGTACTTATACAGTTTATGGTTTCCTATGTAACACTTTCTAATCAATTACTTCACTTTGCCCTTTGCAGTTGGTTACATACATACATTATCCAATCATAACCACAAATTTGACCATAAGGTAACATTTCCTGTACACAAGCAAGGTGATTCATGTCCCCTATATGTTCTGCTCTATACTCAATACAGAGCTCACTTATGAGTAATTTTCCATTATTTTTCACTATAACGTATGCAAAGTTTCATGCTTAGTACTGAATTCATTTCGTCCAGTTATGTTTGTTTACCCACTTATTCTTTTCTCATGGTCTTGGTTACAGTTTCATAACCTATTATTCAAGCACTGAAACCAAGCATATTTGCTAGCACATATACAGTTAAAAGTGCCTTCTGCAGCTGTAATAATAAATACATTTCCATTGCTTTTAGAGCACACCTTACATACGTTTAATACGCTCAAAGTTAGGTTTACCTTTTAGTTCCCTTAACCAAACTGGGAAGGACGCTGGGAGTCCTGGGCCTATATGACAACTGTCCCTTAACATTACTTCATAAAGCTTTATGGGAGTCAGGCATATGAGCTAACAAGATGCTTGCCATTCTTCTCTATATAGTGGTTAACAATTGATACAGCTAAACTAAGGTGTTGGGTTTATTCTGGTGTTTTGATAGTGAAGATGAGACAGTTTTCCTTTTTGACTTTTTCTGAAGTTTAACAGTCCTCCCTCTCCAAAAGTGCCTATTGCAGGTTAATATGATAGGACATTCCAGGATACAATCCAGACCAGAGAGGGGCTGTCACCCCTTCCCCGCAAACTTGGGTGCCTCACAATGCTTTTGCTGCTGTAGCTCCCATCTGAGCTGCTCACAAACAGCCTTGCAGTATGCAGACAACACCCTGAGTGTCTGTGTCTAGCCGCAGCCTGTCAGCCACACATCAGTCACACTCTGGCTTCCACAAGCCTTGGTTACCACTTGCAAGGTGACCCCACCACACTCCCAGTCCTGGATTTTCCGCAAAAAAATTGTGTTCTGTACTATCCGGCCCTCTCCTGGACAGTCCAGATATATTAGGTCCATTGCCCCTTGAAGGGAATTAATATACAATAGTCTGCTACCTAAATGGAGTTACCCACACAATCAACAACCCTGAATTCGTTTTAACTAAAGAATAAAACAAGTTTATTTACCTACAAAGAGAGAGTTTTTAAGTGAGTACAAGTATAAAGCACTAAAGTGAGAAATAGTTAAACAGAAATAAAGATAAAACACTTCCTAGTGTTAAAATTTAGCAGACTAGACTTGGTTCAAGATAAAATTCTTACAACATGCTCCCAGTAACATTGCTGATCAAATTCTCAGTTGAAGATCCGGCCCCAAAGTCCAAAGGCTGTTTCTTTTGTCATCTTATGTGAAAAAAAGAGAGATGGATAGTGACAGAACTTGGGCTGTTTTTGCCCCCTCGCTTTTGTAGTCCAGTCACCCTTTTTAAATGCATTTTCCTGAGAGTTATTCCCAGAGAACGTTCCTTCAGGCTGTGTGGACAAAGACCAGCAGTCTGGTGATGAAAGAGTTGTGCTGTTTGATAAGATGCAAATCTGTTTGTTCCTGCCCCCTTCTTTGCCTATGTGTGGCCACTTGATAGGTAATTGCCCATGAACTTTGGTTACACCTGTCTAGAGGTGTCGGCTTGTCCTGTGTCTTTGAGAAACAGATTTGCCCACTCCCCAGACTTGTCTGGTAAACACACTTCAGTCATGATTTCAGCTTACATTCATAACTTTATATATAATGTTAGTACATTCATTTCACCATGATGTTACTGACCATCTAGTTATTAGTTTTCAAATGATACCTCACAAGTCATATTTTGTACAAAGTTATTATAATGGTGTGTAGGGTGTGAATACAGGGGTGCATTTGGTCACATGTGGGATTTTGGTTTTCTGAAGGTTCTTGCTTCTCTCCTGGACATGGTTTACCGTAGTGATGAAAAAGAGAAAGCCGTGCCATTAATTTCACGTCTGATGTATTACGTATTTCCTTATCTACGCAATCACAGGTAATAGCCCTTGCTGTACATACTTATATTTTTTTTAAATCATGCTAAATGTTAATCTGATCTTCAAGGCATGTTGTAGGGCTCAACTTTATTCCCCATGCATTTCCAAGATGGGGGCATAAGAGAAACTATAATGGGTGGGGGACTTGTTTGGGGTGAAAGGGGATTTGTTGTGGGTTGCCTTAAATTAAGGATGTATCTTTAACATATGTGAAGGGTGTCTGCAGTATATGAATAAGGTGTGTGCCCTTTTTCACATTTTTAGGACCCTGAATAAATAAAGGTAACTTTTTTGACATAAAGTATAACACAATTTAATCATGATTATCACAAAACACAGGCGATCAGGTAAACTTTCATAACAATTTTTGCAAGGGTACGATTGGTAGTCTTAGTGGATCTATGCCCTTGCCCATGCAGGAATTCCTCTTGTAGTTGAGTTGTTGGCCATCAGCCAATAACAGGATGGCACTCACCTTCCGTTTTGTTTAGGTGTGCACTTTCCTAATGATTGGATGTTTTCTAACTGCTAATAATAGCAAACTCTTTCTCTGAGTGGAATCTGCAGGAATGGCCTAAGTGCCCTGCATAACTGTCACAGTGACTCTATTGTGACCAGGGCGGTAGTGGGATCCTAATACTATTGTTCGAGTCTGTAAACTCAGTCCTTCAATTTAGAATAAGGACTAGAAACTTCAGTAATCTTAAATTTTGCAGACGATGGCAGGGTCATCTGAAAGGAGCTGATATAGCATTTTGCCCTGTAATGGTTCATTCTGATTCATCTGTATAGTTGAAGAGACATTAATTTCCTCAGTGCTAGAGGAAAAAAACCTCTTCTATATCTAGCAAACAGAATTTGGAGTAAATTATTACACTCAGGACTAGGCTTGGAGTTCTGGGGAAAAGGCACTCATTTGGTGGCGTCTGTCCTAAATATTAATATTTGAGGTTTATTTGCAGTGCCTACAATGCCCCTAGCTTCCGTGCTGGTGCTCGGTTGCTCAGCTCCCTAAGTGGATATGCCTACACTAAACGAGCCTGGAAAAAAGAAGTTCTGGAGTTATTTGTGGACCCAGCTTTCTTCCAAATGGACACTTCATGCATTCAGTAAGAAATCTGTAATTCTGTTGGAAATTTCCAAAGATATTAAGGGGAAGCCTACTATTACTGAAAAGAAGCCTTATCTTGAACTTCCCTACAGAATATATTAACATTGAAATAAGTGCCAAATACTAGTCCTAGCAAATTGTTTTATAAAAGGATTAGGTTTTCAGCAGTGTGTAGAGGCAGGATAACTTCTCTTCACATCATGTAAATGCATGTTCTCCACATTAACTTTCGGATCCTCACATAATCAGGTTCAAGAGCATAAAATAACCATGTCTGGCATTTCAAACACAAATCAAAAATGAAATGGTAAAATGTGCTGCTTTTGTATGAAATGTTATCCCAGGGTCTCTTTTGTATGAGGGTGACAAGTTGTGTTTTATCTTTAATTCTTTATATATTTTATTCAGTTGGAGGTCCATTATAGATCATCTTCTAACACATGAGAAAACTATGTTTAAAGATTTTATGAGTAAGTATTCTTTGCTGATAATTTATTACTACAATAATTTGGAATTCATATTCTGGTGAGCTCAAACATATATTTTGTCTTAACATATTACCTCCTTAATTTAATGTAACTTCAGTGCATTTTCACAGCTCATAATGTTACCAACCTTGATCAGCTATAGTTAAATAATTTACTCACGGAAATCCTTCTCTGTTAACATGCTCAAAAGGGTAGAGAATAGTAGCCGTGTTCAGGAAGACATTCTAAATGTTCTCTTTTCAGAAATGGTGATAAATTAATAATAAACTTGGATTTCTGTGAACAGACTTCATCAGAATTATTGCCACTTGTACATATCACTTAGTGATGCTCATCTTGCTGAGGAGTTTAAACCCCTACTGTAGCATCTCGTGCATATAGCTCAGATACAAGATTCCTGCTATCATATTTTTGCACGAGTCTGTCTGTAGGATAGCAAAGTGCTCCGTGCAGGGGGGAGCACTATCATAAGAGCAGTATGTTAGTAGGCTTCAACATTCTTTTGACCCCTCACACTCTAAAACCTCATTCTCCAGGCTTGACCAAAGTATGGGAAGATGGAGACTCCCCTCAAAAGGCAGTCTCCAACTCTCAAGGCCTGAGGGAGGACAAGAGAAGACCCCTAAAACACACCTGAGAATTGAGGGGAGGATACTTTGGTCTCTGTCCTCCATATACCCCTTAAGCCATTTTAAAATGTTCTTTAAAAAACGTAAGATAGAACGCTCTTTTAAAAAAAAAAAAAACCTTAATATATTTTGGACCCATCGTTTTTAAATCTGTGGCTAGTACTTCAGTGTCCCAGAGCTCATTCTGAGAAATCCAAAATCATACATAGGGGAGACCAGAGAGATGGGCACACAGAGGTGGAGGTGGGAGTTGGATTTGCGGGGCAACCTCCTTGCAGCTGAAGTGCTTCTCTTACAACTGGAATTCCCCATCCATACATGCAAACCTAGACTGTGCCAATTGTTCCCCCCTTTCAATGGGTTTAACAGCCTAAGAAATAACTAGGGCTGTCAATTAATCGCAGTTAACACCTGCAATTAATTGACAGCAAAATTAATGCATTTTTAATGTGTTAATCGCATACCTGTGGGCAGGGCAGGAAGCATCAACAGCCAGGAGGGGAAGAGGCTGAAGCAGCCTCAGTCTGCAGCTTCCCAGGCAGTGGGGGGACTGGAGGGTGTTGGTGCCCCAAGAGTGGCTGAAGCTCTGCAGCCCCGCCCTGTACCCCGAGAGGGGCTGAAACCCCACATCCTCATGGGGGCTGAAGCTCAGAGCCCCTAGCGTTGACCCTATATTTGAAAACATAGAAAACCCCTAAAATATTTCAATAAATGGTATTCTAATCTTGTTTAACAGTGCGATTAAAACTGTGATTAATCAAATTAATTTTTTTAATCTCGCAATTAATCATGATTCATTTTTTAAATTGCTTGATAGCGCTAGAAATAACTTGTGTTTTGAGGTAAAGATGTATCTCTTAAATTGTGTACATATTCATTATGGTCTTATTTGTAGGTATGCAGAGCAGTTCGTTAAAAATGTTTCCAAGTTTTGAGCAAAAAGCAATGTTGTTAAAGCGTCAGGCTTTTGCTGTCTTTAGTGGAGAAATCGATCAGTATCACCTTTACCTTCCATTAATACAAGGTAAGAGAGTATTTTTAAAATGTGCCTTGTTTACATAGATACAGTCGTCTTATAGTTTATATATTTTTGTTGTATTACCTATTTCCCTACCACCTCTGAATTTTTGCTAGGTTCGGGGGGGGAAAAATCCTTTAAAATCTCTAATCTCTAACACAATTAGTTTTTGACAAGAAAAAACCCAAACAAAGGTTAATCTAGCTCCAAATTATTGTCATATTTTGAGATAATTTTTGGAAAAATTGACCATTTCTTTGATGGAGTGAAAAGAACGGCCAGTCAAAACTGGATGACATAATCAAAGCAAACTACATTTTTTCCCTGCATTTCTAATTTACCAAAACTAGCTTTATGTACATGAAAAATTATAACTTTTTTGAAAATGTGTTTCAGAACGACTGACAGATAACCTCCGTGTTGGACAGACTTCTATAGTTGCTGCCCAGATGTTTCTCTTTTTCAGAGTTCTGTTGCTAAGAATTTCTCCTCAGCATCTAACCTCACTGTGGCCAATCATGGTGACTGAATTGGTAAGCAATAATGCCTTAACAAATACCAATGCAGAATATATTACATTTGCTTTCCATACCCACCTTTCCCTTCCTTCCAAACACACTCCATCTTTGCAACTGGTTTATGATTTTACATCTTAGTTTTTAATTAGATAATTTGGGGGGACTGTTGTGGTTTGAAAATATATTTTACTTTCCATTATAGTTCTTTGAACAACAAAATTTAACTCTTGTGATAGGTCGACAGTGTTTATAAGTGACAAAGTTAAAATAAAACTTGTCCTGCACTTCCTAATCTCATATGAAGCAGTCTTTTCCATGATTGAGTTGTGTATACACTTTAACAGTTTACAACTTTCAAAAAGAAAAATATGCCTTTTTGTTTTGGTTTGTTTTTTTTGTTTTTTAAGATTCAGACATTTATACAGCTGGAAGAAGACTTAGCTGAGGAAGATGAACCATCAAAGTAAGAATTGTTTATCTCACATAAAACAGAAATAAATTAACAAAACATGTCGGAGAAGTTGTGGTTGCTTTCTGGCTGGAATTTCAGAAAATCACAATAGCATTTGCAGCTTGCAAGCAATGTTGCATATCGAAGTCTGGCATTGCCATACAGTAAATGTTGTCATTAGGCAGCTGATGTGGCAATTGTGTTTTAGAAATGGGCTACTTACAGGAAAAAATGGGTGAAGACTATAGTTTTTGTCTATTTTACATGTAGTTTTTTTATAAATGTCTGAAGATAAAATGTATAGTAGAAATGAACCCTTATAGGTGACTGTAATCCTTTAGCAGATGGAAAATATTTAGTGGGGTTTTTTAATAGTGCTTTCCTTCCTGGTTAATCACACAGGAGCAACAGCAAAGTAAGCAGACAGAAAACTTCAGCTTCAGCTGATGGCAGTGGCCCCTTACTTTCAGACATACAACAGAACGAGCTGTCCTTGTATTTATCAGCTTGTAAGTTCCTGGACACAGCGCTTTCTTTTCCACCTGACAAGATGCAGTTATTTCAAATGTAAGTCCTCTAGGTACTCTTTTTAATTTATAGCTATATGGCATATAGTACTGTAGGTAACATACTATTTGTGCACCATTTAAAACTATGTAAATGTACTGTAAGACTCTTGTTTTCTCCTCCATAGTTAGTAAACCTGGTGTCTCTCATCAATCTTTTCCTCATCCACAAGTTTTTACATAAGTATGGTGTGACCGGGTTCCCAGGGGAGCCAGCTGAGGTCATTCAGTTAGGGTGAAATGCAAAGAATGGGGCAGACAATCCCCAGAGCTGGTGGATATTTTCAATACTTAGATTTACCAAGCCAGCCCAAAACAGCTTCTTTATTACCTCACTGGTTGCCCAGAAGCCAACACCACAGTTCTGTTAGAGTAACCCAGCCTCAGGCCTCCATCCAGGTACCCAAGTCAGATATAATGAGGATTAATGAAAATCTTATTCATCATATCATATATATAAAAAAGTTCTTCCAATCCCAAAGGATTGGACACATTACCTCCCAGGTTAATGAATATTCCAGATCTTTACCCAAACACATCCTTACAGCCAGTTCTTATTAAATAAACTAAAATTTAAAAAGAAAAGAGAGAAAGTTAAAAGATCAATATACATACAGACATGAGTTCAATTCCTTAGGTTCAGATTCATAGCAGAGATGGTGAGCTTTGTAGTTCTTTTAGAATTTAGTTCATAGGTTATAGTCCAACGTCCTATATCCTATTCAGAGTGTTCCAGTTTAGGACTGGGATCTCAATCCTTATGGCTTAGGCTTCCCCTGCGAAACCTCAAGCAGATCTGAGATGACAGGATCAGGACCCAAGGGTCTTTTATACAGTGTTCTAGCATCCACTTGACCATACAGTCCTGGGTAAACAATGGGCAATCAGGGCAACTTTGAAGTAGGTCTATTTCCTAAGCCTTGCCGGTAATTATCTACCTGGATTAACATAAGATAATTTATTAAGCAGTCTGTCACAAACTTCAGAGAGACATATAGACAATGACATTATTTCACCCAAGATTCATCTAAATGTTAATATTCCCTTTTGATCTCTGAATCAATAGCTATAGTGAGAGACAGGAACTGTCTGTTTACATGGCTAGCATCTATAAGTAAACACACAATTAGTATCACTTCTAACTTTTAACAACATAGGTTTGCATTTCAAAGTTCTAGCCTATCTAGCATTGAGTGGCCTTAATTACCATTTCTAACATGTCTCTACGGGTTGGCTCTGGGTTAGCTAGCCTGCAAGCTGCTTAACCCTTTCTGGCCATATGTTACACTTTGTACAAGATTCATTGCAATTATATAACAGTGGTTTGCATAATTATATTTTAATCAGACAACGTCACATATGGGCATAACCTGCTGGATGTCTGACAAATATTTAGATATCAAACTTTGAGAAGATTTTGCTGTTTCCAACACTGAGAGAATTGTTGGGAGAGAGGAAGGGTCTGTTTCATTTTCACTTGTATCTATATGGGGACATTGTCCATCCTTTCAGTACTTAGACTGACCACAAAATACAGCTCTTGTAACAGAGCATGGGGGAGGATGGTCAGCACAGCTATTAAAACAGTGGGATAAGAAAGCTTAGTGTTGGAATTGTCAGCATTTTTTATTTATTTCTAGGAAAGGGACTCTCATGAATGATTTCTGACCTGTACAATACATTTGTTTCAGGTACAGATGGGCCTTTGTTCCAGAAGTGGACACAGAGACTTGTACCATGACCTCTCATCTAATGGAAAATCACCAGGAATGTAAACCACATATCATTAGAATCATGGACTCGTTAAAGCTGAAATATGGGGTAAAGAGAACACTTCATTAGATACATATTTTTTATTAACATTAAATCTGATAACTTTAAAGAACCATTTTTATTCATTTAGAAAAGTCAGCTGAGCAGTAGATTTCAGTCTCCATATTAAAAAGCTCTTTGGCTTTAAAATTGATCTATCTTGACAATATTCCTATTATATTACATTTGCCTGGAGGATTCCAGATAGCCATTTATTTCAAGTGATTCACTATAGACACATCTACCAATTATGCAGGTAATATCTTCTGACAAAGGTCAGCCTGGAAAAAAAATCGCTGTACTATCCCAAACTCCTTCCACTCATGACCCCAAAATGAGAAACTAATCACAGGAGATTGGGCATATCTTCATAGTGTTACGTGTTTAGATTTTAATAAGATTTGATGTCAAATAACCAACTCAGTTGAAGTTTTATTTAAGTAAGACAATCAATCAATACTTAATACAACACTATACAGAAATGAAAACATACGTATCAGTCTGCGACTGGGGAAATTTGGCATCTCATTTCACTTCTTACTCAGTCCCCCATATTCATCCCTTATATACTGGTTTGGATCAAAAAAAATCCTTCAAAATTTTTCTTTCTTAGGGCTAGCACTGCTGAAATATCCTTTCTCATGTTCTATTTTGAATATTCTGAACTTACCTAATCAATAAGTAAATTACATTGATAACTAATTTATTACTACTGAGACCATTTGTGACCATAATTAGCTCTTAATAATTTAGACATTTAATCAATACACTACTCAGTGGTTTGCTGTTGCATTGATTGTAGAACACATCTGTTATAACAAATGTTCCTTGTCCAGTTTGTCTATTACTAATATCTTCTCAATTACAGTGCATATTTATAAGCATCCTTTGTTAATTATTAGAAGTCCTTCCTGGACATCTGTACTAGGTTAGCAAGATCAGGGTAAAAAGCAGAGCGGATAATTAAATACAATGCTACTATTGATTACAGACATTCATTAGTTTAAAACAAAGCACTCTTTTAGCATTAGAGTTTACACAGCTTTTTGGCTAACACAGAAATGTTTCTGGGATGTTTGGCCAAAGAATCATGAGTTTAATATTCAAAGGAATAATAAAAGATTAACATTTACTAGCAATATTATGATCTTACATGCTTTGATCAAAAATGAAGTAGTTGATAAGAATATTGGTATTTTAAATTTTTAGGCTTCAGCATCAAAAATCCATCAAGATGAATGGGGGTGTTCATGGTTCTCAGGGCTATTGTTTCTGGTTGTCTCCAGAATCCCACATACACTGCCATCACTTTCCATCCAGTTCTCATTTGCAAGCTGATCTAGCTTTGCAAGCATAAGGGCTAATATTTTCATGGAAGCTGAAATTCTGGAGTATGGAATGAATTCCAGGGGAAAGTACCAACTTGCTAAACTACTGCAAACCTTGCTCATTTCACTCCTGAACATAATGGATACTGCAGCTATTTAGGTCTTCTGGTTGGATATTGGAGGACAGGATCTCCATGTGTATCTTGCACTGTGAATTGATAACTTAAGAAAAATTGGAATTCTTTTAATACAGGAAATCTTTCAAATATATAATATATTAAAAAATAACCATCTAAAATTAGACTAGAATGTAGGAGCCCGAAATACACAGTTGTCATACATGTATTTTAAACTAATGTATCACTTTAGATACTGCAACATAGCCTTGAAAAATAGGGAGGGTTATAAAGGAAGACAAAACAGACTGTGGCTAGAAAGTATGATTTTTAAAATTCCATGTGTGCTCTCAAAGAATTCTGTTGCTCACAAGAGAAAATGTAATGTGTGGCTCTCCTCAGAAAAGTGACTTTTTAGAAATGCATCTTCAGATCTTCTGCCTGTGTTTATTCAGAGGAATATGTGCTTGCGTTTAGTGTCCCAACATTTTTACTAATTCTGCTACTACAGCACAGCCAGTGCAGCTCAGTGAACGAGCTAGATTTTCTTTCCGCATGTGCATCAAAGGAGTCAGTATCAAAGTTTGAGGTGCTAAATCAGATTCTGCCCTAATTTACACCTGTGCATCCCCCTTGACGGCCGCAGAGTTGTGAAGAATAAATGGTAGAATTGGACTGCAGAATCTTATTACGTATATTACATACACAGAACCTTATTGTGGCAGGGGATCTCACACACTGTTAATTATGCTAACCTCCATTACCCACTTGTCACCTTCTCCCATACTACTCCATGCCTGCCTTCCAGTATGTATGCAACACCTTCCCAGAAGTAAAGATGTAAAGCTACTACCCAGTCCTTTAGGTCCTTTTTCAAGACCTATTGCTAATATATCTGCTGAACAGCACTCACTGACAGTGCCTAAGCAGGTGACTGACAAGGATTACTTGGGGGGGGGGGGGGAGAGAATATAGAACCACATAATAGCATTGTTAGAAACTCACTTTTTAAAGTAAAACTCCATTTTAAGGTAACAGCTGTACAAATCATCTTGTGATGCAAGAAATGCCTGGTATAGCAGGCTGCAGATCTCACACTGATTGACATATAATATCTACTGCAGATTTCCAACAAGTTATGTCATAGAAGAATAGACTAGCTTTCTGCATAATAATGAATCTTCTGGTTTGTATGCTTGTTTGCAGGAAACAAACACTAATGAGAGAACTTCAGAGAAATGTGACTATCCTCTTTTGAACCTTCGTTCTATATCCAGCATCACACAGTTAATGCCCTTCTTCAGGACCCTGAGCTGTGGGTTCAGAGCACAAGGTAACAGGTCCCAAAATGCACAGAGTTCAGCATCTCTGTCAGTGGAATATTCTCTTGGCAACAGCACGAGGATCTTGAAACAACTAGAAGAAAGTGTTGAATGTGACTTTTTGGAAAACCTGGAAAGTTAGGGCAATTACAGGACAATTCATTTATGTTGGTATAAATAGTGAAACCAAGCTACAACCTCATTGTCAAAGAGATTTGTTACTGGGTTATTTTGTTTGTTTTTTCCTGCCACACACTCCCAGTTTTGAAACTGCAGTTCAGCTTTTTTTGTACTGCTATAAAGTACACCTCCTGGAATCTTGTTTCTTGCTTTGTGTTGAACTGTGAGGATTTTTGCTCAGCTTCTGTGGAAGAGAAAGGTAACGTAATTTAATACCAGTGATAACTTATCATTATAGTCTTCTTCACAATGGAAACACGAATAGGATTCAAGAAAACCTTTTGTAATTATAGTAGAAATATTTTGACTAATTAAGGAAGGCAAAAAAATTACTATTTATCTAACCAATTAGCAAGCTAATATTTTAATCTGACTTGGAGAACCTTTCTTCTAAAAGGAAAAAGAAACTAATGTAGCTTTCCAAAAATTGCGTGTGTGTGTGTGTGTGTATATATATATAGAGATAGATATATATGCAAGATGACTGTACACAGACATGCAATTTTTGGAAAGTTACATTACACACACACACACACACACACACACACACACTTTCCAGAAGCTGTTTAAATTCCGCTTATAGTGCTCTTTCTTTAACAATTGCCCAAACATATTTATGTACTAAACTTCTACAGAAGTAAACTAAATTACCAGCAGGTGTATTTTATCAGCTTTATGATGATGTAAGTAATGTGCAGATGTACTGCATCTGTAATCTCAAATCTGTATTCTAGTAATATACTTTGCAAGATCAGTGATTATTTAATTTAGAAGACAGACCTATTCAGTAACATTTATTGTAATTTATATCGCTGAACTAAATTATTCCCATAATTCAAAGGGTCACTTTTCTAAAATGAAAACTTTGTTCAGAAATTGTTCTTTCAGAGACTAAAATCACCTTACAGCTTTTGAATGGCAATTTAAGTAAGGTAGTCCTGTAAAAATGTAAACTACTGTATACAAGAAACGTACAGATCTTGAAATGTATGTGCGTTCTGTCCTTCATAGACTCTTCACTTTCATGGGTGATCAAAAGCAAAACCTTTTACAGTTTTTAAAGACTCTTTGTACAGGTAAATGTCTTTGCTGCTTTAGGTGGCACAAAAGATAGGAGGAGACAGTTCATGGGGCTGTGACTGAAAGGTTCAGGAGCAACCTCTGAATTCTGGTGGCAAAGCAGTTCTGATGGATTTAGAGGAAAGGGATTGACTGGCTTATTCTCCCTCCACACAGTAAGGCTAAATGTCTGAACTGCCTAAGATGCCATGTGTTTGATCGTGGCCTCATGGTGAGCATCCTGGCGGTTTCCTGCAGAAGGATTAAAGAGTTTTTTTTTTTTTATTGAGAAAGCAAACATTCTTGAATTTTCAAACTGCCTGTTAATCCAATGAAGTATAAAATCATTAAGATCAACAAATAAGATAATAAATTATGTAGGTTGAATTATTTTGGAGCATTTTACGTTTGTCAGGGAGAAGAGCTTTACTTGTTCTGTTTTAGTACCTTCATCTCTAAAGATGTGTTTTGGTGCAATATTGTTGAGCAGTTGGCCACTGCTACTAGTGTTAATTGGAAACCTCAATGCCAAGCTAGACCTGCCAAGACTTTTGATTTTAAACATCGTATTGCACTTTTCTATTTTAAAAAGTCCTAGGAAACAGTAAAGGTGTTGGACAGTGCAGACAGAGATGTGTTTTATTTTTTCCAAGATTTATACAGAAACACAGGAGGCTACTCTGCAATTCTTGTTGGCCTTCAGATAAACTTAGGTTTTTCATCTGTTTTGATACAAAATGAAATGGTGAAACATACACAACATGCTTTACTGTAATTGTGCTATACCATTGACTAATGAATAGTTATTTACTCATAGTCCTATGTTGAACTTTAATCATTTGTAAACGTTGGTATATTTAAGTGTAGTATTGTTTACTCATTATGAATGTGAATTATCAGACTTCATTCTGAATGTAACTTATTGACAAATTAGATCTGTGAAAGCTGTTGGCCTAATCACGGGTAAAAAGATGTAGTATCTCTTCTCAATCATAAATCGCTATCAAACTGGAGCAGAACATTTATTAAAGTTAAGTATATATGTTACTTCTAAAATGTTTTCATTCAACGTAATCAGCAAATAAGGCTACGCTCAGGGTATTTTGATGGTTTTATTTGTAAACTAAGTTTTTTGTAACAAGAGGCACCCTTTGTTTTCAGTGAGTGATTCTCCTCCTGCCTAACCCAGATGAAGTGCTTATGTCAAGAGGGCTGTTTGGGATGATTCACCACCAGATCTTTCATTCCGGGTCCTCAGTTCAGTTCTAGAACTAAACAGCTGCCTGAACAGCTTCCTTTCCACTTACAGGACCAGCATTGCTTATGTGCTGGAATGGGCTCCCTGGGTTGTTGCTCTCATTTCTACATCCCGTGAGACAGGGAGTATCACCTTTGACTTCCCAAGCTTCAGCTGTCACAAGTATCAGAGTTCTGTCACTTTCAAACAGGTTTCCCCACATAGCAGCCAAATGGCATTAACCACTACATCACAAGTTCTCTCTCATATTTGATTTTTGCAGCCCACTTTGTAAAGACAAGGTCCCCTTGCGTATCACTTTGCCATATGGAAGTTGGTGGGATTTAGAGCTTTCTGCTTGTTATGGTCCTTAAGGACCTCTAGAGAAGTGTCTGGGGACCAGCAACCCATAATTGTAGAATTATTAATTGCACTACAGAGTCAGCTGACTTAAGAAGAGAACATGTTTCTATTTTAAGTGTCTAAGGCCTGGTTGTGACATTTACCCAGGGTACAATCTGGACTGATGAACAGCTATGTCCCCTTCAACCTGGGGTACCTTTTACACTGCTTTGCTGTGAGAGCCACCACTCCTGACCTGCCTACACAGCCTCCAACATGTAAATCATTCCCAGCTATACTATAATAGTCAGCCACCCATGAATTACGTTGCGGACAACACCAGCAAACTCCCAGTCCCAGACTTTCCCTCAGAAATGTGGATCTTGTACTGCCCAGCACTCTCCTGGACGATACAAGCTCGTATAAAGTCCATCATTTCATTAATAGAAAATATGTACAAATCTTGTTATAACAAATAGAGTTTCCCAAACACACTGGTTTACATAAAACAAGTTTATTAACTACAGAAAGATATTGTAAGAGATTAGAAATAATGAGGCATAAGTCAAAATTGGTTACAAAGAAATAAAGGCAAAATGCAAACTAATACCTAACTTAACAAGCTAAGTAAATACCAGCAAAAGTTGCTCTCACCACATGCTTTAGCAGTCATATGTCTGAAATCCTTTCAGCCAGGATCTTTCCCCCAGTTCAATGTTAATATCCTTGTCCTTCAGGTGCTGTTGATATTGTGAGTAGACATGAAGGGAGAGAGATTTGGGGGCCTCTGTTTCCCTCTCTCTTTCTTTGAAAATCATCTCCAGCTACAGTTCAGGAGACAGCAAGTCTGTGGAGATGGGAACCTCCAGCTGTTTTGTTGCCAAGATGTAAATTTTTTACTCACCCTTTTTCCTTCCAAAGAATGGCCGCTTAACCAGGTGATAGTCCATTTGACTTCGCTGACGCCTGGCTGAGGCAGAGACAGTTTGCCTTTCCTCTCTGAGGAAGCTGTTGGTGCCTGCTTTTCTAAGCATGGAATATGTCTCAGTACTGTTATACAGAGGAAAATTATAACTTTACATACAATGCTGCCACATATATTTTACCAGGACAATAAAGATCAGCACATTATGAGTTTTCAAATGATGCCTCAAAAGACATACCTTATACAAAATCATTATAATTTTTAAGAAGGAGTGAACAGAGGGATACAGACTGTCTCACTGGTCTACTATGTGCTATTTTGGTTGTGGGTGGTGGTGGTTTTTTTTACTGAAATAGTTATACCAGTACAACCACATTATACCAATATATCTGCATCCACACTAAACACTTTTATACCAGCATAATTTATTCCTCTTTCTGTATAGGAATAGTTGTATCAGTTTAAAGGACTAAGAGCTTGCCTACATGGTGCAGCAATATGCACTAGGTGTGACTTCTTGAGTGCACTAATGTGTTGCATGCTAACTGGACTGTGTAGACTCTGCTGGTGCACACTAAAAGTTTCCTAATGCACTGTTGCACTATGTTAACATGTACTTATAGAACTTTTAGTGCATGCCAACAGGGTCTGTACGAGTCAGTTAGTACACAAAATGTTGGTACACTTTAGAAATCACATCCCCTAGTGTGCATTGCCATGCTGTGTTGATCTGATGCTGTGTAGATTATACTGATGAATGCAGTCATAGTAGGGAGATAATATCACATTAGCCATACTGGTATAGATAACGCAGTATATAACTTGTGTGTAGACACACCCTAAGAAACTTTAGCATAAAGCCTGATGTTAGGAACAGTAAAAAGAATACTTTTGCTTAGTATGTGTCCAGTCATGATGATTTCTTTGCAAAATTGAGGTAAAGCAGAAACACTAGTTCAGTTGTTTTTATAGAAAATGTAACTTCAAAATCACATAGGCTTAAAGCTTAATTTTCCAGAAGAAAAAGGTGATAGATTACTGCCAAAGAACAGCAGAAGTTGAAACATGGTACATGAAATAAAGGCCTTAAAGTGTATTCCATGTTATCTTTTTGAATGTAATTCTTTTAACAATATTAAATGTTATTTTGAAATACCTCTTCAAATGGAACTGTAATTGTCTTACTACTCATTTCTGACAGGCTGTCCTCGTAGATCATTTTATTTTCTTTGACTCTCAAAAGTCTCTTCAGAATTTCATTTCAACTTAGCAAGCTCTGATACACAGCTCTATATACCAAGAGGTGTACACTTTTTTTTTTAAATAAACAGGGAGGAAGATAGTCTCTTAAGCAACTGCTCCGTATGGTGTAAGCACCTCTATGCCCCACATAGTTTTAAAATCCAAACCTACAATAGACAAAGTTCAAATGATTCTGCTACTGCTCAGAACTGAAAGTCACTATTAAAATTTGTATCCTTTCTTTCTCTGCCTTCCTAGCACACCTTTTGCAGTTATGTGAAACAGTTAATTTCAATCGTCCACTCTAGAAGTTGCTAGGGTTCAGTTGTGCTGCATAATATTTGAAAAATTCTACTGAACACTATGTGCTGTACACATTTTAAGAAATGTATCTGAAGAAGTGAGGTTCTTACCCACGAAAGCTTATACTCCCAATACTTCTGTTAGTCTCAAAGGTGCCACAGGACCCTCTGTTGCTTTTTACAGATTCAGACTAACAGGGCTACCCCTCTGATATTTTAAGAAATATTACTGCATACCCAGTTGGAAATGATGAATTGGACGGTGACTTTAATAAAAGGTTTGAGAGGAAACTGATTGACACTAATGAAGAATGTTATTTAAGTGGATAATAACAGCATACATTAGTATTGACAACAGGGCACTACTAACCCTGAAATGGATCTTTACTGGCTCCCGGTGGAGCAGATTACTGTCATACCACTGAAAAAAGGTCCATAGTAATTATTTTCAGTACACAGCAGATTGAGAAGGAATTACACAAGCAGTAAAGGGTTATATTAAGCACATAACTCCTGTGTTAAACATTAAGAGCTATACATTCCTCTTACAAATCTCTTTCACAAATATACACAAATAAGACCTGCGCTAGCCTCCCGCAGTTTCTGTTTGGCAGAGAAGGTGGTTACCAATTTTATAGACAGCTTCTTCCTTCCTGGTCTGTTCTTCTCAGCCCTCTGGTCTGTCTCAGATTCCCTTGAGGCAAGGCCTTGGTTGCCTTAAAACCCCTCTGGTTCACAGTTCTACTCGAGCCCACAGAGCAGAGTTTTGGCTACTTTGTCTAGCAGCGTTGTTTCTTCAAGCGTCAATTAAGGAATCTCAACCACAGTAATTTACTTTGCTTGATTTATACACTCTTTTTTCCCCCTCAACAAGATCACATGTCTTAAAAGCATGCCCTGTGGGTGTGTGGTTACTAATTTTTACCTGATTAGTATTTTAGAAGGGGGGAGTGGTACCAGGGCCGGCACAACCCATTAAGCGACCTAGGCGGTCGCCTAGGGCACTAACATTTGCGGGGTGGTGACCGCAGCAGCCGGATCTTTGGCCGCCCCGGTCGTTGGTGGTATTTCGGGGGTGGGACCTTCTGCCACCTCTGTCGGGGGTGGCATTTCAGGGGCGGGACCTTCCGCCACCTAGGGCAGCAAAAAAGCTGGCGGTGCTTCTGGGTGGTACCAAACGAAGATCACCCCATGTTTACTCACTCATCATTCACTCTGGCTCTCTGCATGGTGTCCTTGCTGTAAGGTCACTATAATCAGGTCAACCTGTGCTCCATGCTGGAACTTTATACATGTGGTATTTACTTTTGCATAGGCCCATATTTGCTGTCCACTAGGTTCAATATCTATCACGCATGCAGACTTTGCCAGTCCTTTATCAAATTTGCTTCTGCTTAAAGGGAACCTGCTTTAAGGTTCCCAGCATCCTCTGCAGCCATTCTGCCATGGTTTAAGTCATGTCAAGTTATGCTCACACTATTCATTCAGTATAGCCACACCAATTTGGCACCATCTCAACAGTCCCCCTTCAATATTCATTTACCAAAAATAATTGTAATTTCACATCAATCATACCCACAATTTGTACATTATTATATCATGTGTCTCCTTGTCTGGTGTCTATAAAATTTAAAGCATTCTTTTACAATTATTAGTAGCATCATCCAATATCTCAATCTTATAAATTTTCCGCAAAGCTTGTTTTTTCTTATATTGTTTACACATCTGATATCCACAACAGAAACATACAAGGAATAATACGGCAGTTCCAGAAATCCAAAACAACAGTGCCCATTCAACTCCATTCCATGTTATTACTTGACATACAACATCAATTTATTATTTTTTCCTACAGCTTTTTCAACAATTTTATACTTTTGAGCAAGCATACCTTTTACAGATATCAGTCTAGTTGACCATTCTATTTGGTCTAGTGTGCCTTGATTAATTTGTATGTCCATATTCCAGTCTGCATCATTCCACTCTATTTCCTTCAAATTTGGTGATGTTAGTATAGGGTGAGTCATAATGGTTTTGGTCATCTGAGGATGCCATTGATATCGTTCATACTGGAAATAACTTATCTCCACAAGTACACCATGTCCCTTGGTCCATGAACCAGGTTTAGTAGTTTATTGTTTCGTTACCCTTTTTGTTTTGATGCCAACATATATCTTGGTTTATTTCATATAATCCTCACTACCCATTTTTCCCACTGTAAATTTATGGTGAGATTACCTCCTTTCCATTCCAAATTCCAGTTTCCTCCTTTAACCAAGATACCCCATACCCATTGGGCTCCTAGTATTTGCTTCCATCCTAATCCAGGTATCCACCATAATCCATTTCCTTCTGGTACTATTTCATAGTACCCTGTTTCATTTTTCCAGGTGCTGGCATATAGTATCGGATACACTTCCTGTGCCTTTCCATTGGCTATTCTGGAAAGGACAAGAGTGCACTGGTATATGGTACATGTATCCACTTGCACCATCCAGGTATCTTGGAATGATTGATTAATATAAGAGTAGTAACTCAATGCCTAGTTAAGAGTCTGGGGCCAAGTTCCGTTGTTCTCCCAAGATTCCTTTTTGGCTCTGTTCCATTGTTCTCCCAAGATTCCCTGGGCTTTTGTACAAACTTCTCCCCAGTATAATCCTGAGCGGAGATCCCTTATTTAACAATATCCAGATTACTTTCCCCCAATAATTCACTCAATTCCATCACAGAATATCCCATCTCTTGATCCATTATTTCCCCTTGTTCCCCAGTGTGTGCTGACTGCATCAGTTGCTTTAAAGTCTCTCTCATTCTTTCCTTTAGGGTAGAGAGGTTTTATGTTTTTCCTAATCCCATTCCAGTCTATAGTGTTTCCCATATGGTATCTCTTAACCATTCCTCTTCTTTCCACACCCCAGACCCAATATGTTTTATATTGTGCAATCCATTTAGAACACTTTCGATGATTGACACTAATCATCCAATCTGCAGGGAATACGTTTATAAAAACTTTAAATCTGAACCCCTTATATATTTATCTGCGCCTATGGTCATGGTCTGGAATTAACCGTTCCATGCCTTCAGGGGAACAATTGGTTACATTATGATGATTCTCAGTCACTTTGGTTATATTAACCCATGTTTTACCTTCCCTATGTTGTATATTCCCTGTATATGAGGTATGGCATCTTAAAGCACATTGATGGTCTTCAGGACATTTTCATCTCAATACTTCCCATCCCGCAAATTTGGTGTTATGGCGATGTCCCTTTACCATTATCCATTCATTTCCTAATTCCCATTCAAACACAGATTCACCGCCATACCCTAATGAACATGTGGTCTCGGTACACCAATTACATTCCCATTGACATATGTCCATATTTTCAGTGATGTTATACAATTTCACAGTTGCTCCTATATCTATGGCGGGAACCTCAGTCCCATTTTTCAAACCAAGCTCCTTGAGTTATACATTCTTGGAGTGCGTTGGCTTGAAGGACCTTTTCTTGGGGTACATCTGCTTTCCATAGTTCCCCAGTTCTAGTATCAATAATTTGGGATTCGTGAATTCCTGATTTATGTATACAATTAGTTATACTCGAGGTTCATACACATTGTTTACTATCTGGATCATATTTCTATTCAACTACTAGAGTGTGTTTTTCCAAGGTTCCACCCAACTCGCCCTGCTCCCTGTCCCCTGACTGCCCCAACCCCATTCACCACCCCGACAGACCCCCGGAACTCCCATGCCTACCCACCCCCCCCCATTCTCCATCCCCTCACGGCCTGCCCAGAACCTCCGCCCCCTGCTCTTTATCCAGCCCCTCCTCCCAGCCCTGGCCCCCTTATGCTGCTGTGTAAGGATGCCGCGCGGCCACTGGCGCTTGCAGCCCCACCCCCTTACCATGCCGCTCAAAGCGGCAGGAGCTGCAGAGCTGCCCAGAGCACTGACGCTGGCAGCGCGGCGCGCTGGAGCTCTGCGAGGGGGCAGGGAAGCAGGGGAGGGGCCGGGGTAGCCTCCCCAGCTGGGAGCTTGGGCAGGACGGTCCTGCGGGCCGGAGTTTGCTCACCCGCGCATCCCTTTAGGAACTGGTTCTACACTGGCTTCTAAATTTAACAACCAGTTCTTGCGAACTGGTGCGAACGGCTCCAGCTCACCACTGGCCACCACATTACTTTTTTTACTTGTGCTAATGTTCTTTTAGCCCTTGTTCATGTCCTTGTTCATGTACAAATCCAATTATTTCTCTATATTGTTCTGGAGGTACCCATCTTTCTTGATCTCCGTGTTTTGCTATGATCACCTTCTGTTCATTTATTTCCCATTGTCCTACTCGTGTAGGACAAAGGATAACTAGTTTCCATTTCTGTTCTTCATAGTGCATGAATGCTTTGTGTTGTTGCAGAAGTTTTTGATCAGCTGTTTGTTTGCAGTTTTCCTGGATTTGCTTCGTTTTTCATTTGAGATCAAGTTATCACTTTGATGTCACTGTGAACCACAGAAGATGTTGCAGCTGCTGCTTCGTTAGCCATCTCATCCACTTTAGCATTGTAGTATCCTTCCAGAGTATGTTGTTTAGCATGAGCTGTAACATACTTGATTTATGTGGAACCAGTCCTATTCCGAATAATATCAATAATAGTTTTCCAGTAATCCCAGTATGCAACTTCTTTGCCTTCCTGCTGATCCCATACGGGTACCCATATGCTTACTCCTTGCACAGTGCATTGAGAATCAGAGTATATGACTACATCACCGCACAAGGGAGTTGCTTCAAATGCTAGCTTGACTGTGTCACTTTGCATCCCTGGGCTGACACCCTGTCACATGGGATCGCCAGTTTCTGTTCTGGAAACAAACAGCTGCTGTGCACAAACAAGTTGACTCTCTTTGTAATAACTAGATCCATCTGTAAACCATACCCAGTTGTGATCCAATATTGCCTGTAGTAGATCCCCAGCATCTTGCACAGGCCACTTGTACTGTGTCTGTCTGAGTATAGGACATTCATGTTGTTCCCCGTCTATTATTAGAGCATATAGAAGTAGTGGGGATTCCTTTACTCTGTTCATCACAAGCCAGCGGTTCTGTGGAATCAGGGCCCACTTAGCCAAACAATGATCACTTACTCTCATATCAGAAGTCTTTCCTTGCAGAATCAGTTTCACAGGAGTGTGAGCTGTGGTTTCAATAATAGAAGCTTGTCCGGTTATGTATTCCCATTTCTGTAAGGCCCATATACTAGCCAAGCATTCCTGTTCACATGGAGAAAATGTGGACTCATGGGGTGTTAATTTGCTCCTTCCATAAGCAATAGGGTGTTGCTTTCCACATGTTCCCTTCAGTAGTACTGCATCTATAGCTCCCAAGATGTGTGATACCATTAAGTAAAAAGCTTTAGTTGGATCTGGATATGCTAATGCTGGTGCAGTTATAACTCCTGAATGCCTCATCATGTTCTGGGCCCCAGTTCCATTGTCTGTTTCTTTTTATTAGGGACCATAGGGGTCTACAAATTTCAGCAACATTTGGTATAAAATCCTGAACAAATCCCACAGCTCCTTACAATATCCTAACTGAATACACATCCACTGGAGGGTGTATAAGATTTCCACTCTTTGTTTTCTGATAGTACAACCCTCCTGTTCCAAGATAGTACCTAAGTATTCAACTTCTTGCTGTACCAGCTGCACCTTGTCCCATGATAATTTAAAGCCTGTTTTCTCCACTATTCCCAGGACCAGTTTAGTTTGATGTTTACACTCCTCCTGGGAAATGGCTGTTATCAGTAGGTCATTGTGACAAAGCTCTGTCCTTGTCTCCGTGGGTCCCGCATTTCCTGGCGGATTTTACTAACCTCAGAAGCTCACTGTGACCTTCCACGTAGCCCTTCTCTCTCTAGAGGCGAGGGTCACAGCCTACTGAGCCATTTTCATCATAAGCCAGCAAGGGAGGTGAGGAAAAGCTACCTTCCCTCACACAGTCTCTGTTGTCTCCCAGTCTCAGTGATTAATCAGGGGGACAAAGGGGAAAGCCTAGGCCTGCCCTCTACTCTGGGCTCCAGCCCAGGGACCCTAATAGTATCAGCTATGGTAGCTGACTTTTTAGAAACAGGACATGTACAATTCCCTGGGCTACTTCCCCACAGCAGCTCCCACTTCCTCCAGATCCACTTCACTCTTACCTCAGGGCTTCCTTCCTGGTGCCTGATATGGTGTGTACTGCTCAGCCTCTCCAACAGCACAACTTCCTCCTACAGCTCCTAACATACACACCCACCTGACTAACTGGGAGGCTTTTAACTAGTTTCACCCAGCCCCTGATTGGCTTCAGGGTGTCCCAATCAACCTAGTGTCCTCCCTGCCTTCTGGAAAGATCTTAATTGGCCCCAGGTGTCTTGATTAATCTGGAGTAACTGTCATTTGGTTACCATGGTAACAGGGATTTGTTTAGCCTGGGGCTAACATACCTGTTTCTCACTACTTTCCTATAGCCATCTGGCCTTGCCCTGTCACAGTCATCCACATAAGAAGTAACCCACGGCTTATCCAAATCAGGGAGTTGATCCCACATCCTTGTCACATGTGCATGTGCTATAGCTGGAGAATCATGGAAACCCATGGGGATATGTTGAAATGTTAACTGTTTGTTCTGGAATATAAAAGGCAACCGAGTCTGACTCTCAGGGGTTAATGGAATGGCAAAGAAACAGTTACCAATATCCAATACAGAGAACCATTTAGCAGCTGCAGCTATTCCAGCCAGTATAGCTGGTGCCATCGGGACTGTAGCCACATTGATTTTTCTATAATCAATCGTGAGGCCCCACTGTCCGTCCGATTTCCGCACAGGCCAGATCGGAGAATTGTATGGACTTTGGTACTCCACCACCACTTCTTGTTCTTTTTAAATCCTGTAGCAATTCTTCTATATGCGGAACAGCTTCTGCAAGATAGGAATATCGAGGAACTGGTTTTACAAATTTTCCTACTATTTTCACTGCTGCTTGTATGCCCCCACATTCGGATTTCTTCTTGGCCCACACCATAAGGAACTCCCGTGTCCATTCATTATCTGGTAGCACCATAGCTGCTATGGCTTTGCAAGCTCCTTTCCTTAAGCCTCCTGAAATCACCTACTCACTCACAATCCCGGTCTCCCTTTTCCACAGCCAACCTCCTGCCAAATCAATTATCCATTTCTCCTGCTGTACCACATCTTCACCCAAGATGGCATTTTCAGTCATGCTGTTACAGACCACTGTATCTGTCCAAAACTTACTGTGTCTTATTACCCATGGCAGGTTTTTTCAATAAAATCCCTTTCACTCCTCTGCCTTGAAATCCAAATAAAGGAAAAGTCTGTCCTTTCTGCACGTCCTCCTGCACTGATTTAATCAGAGTTGCCTCCACTCCTCTATCAATTAATGCTAGTAACCATTGTATGATTCCTCCCACTCCCACCTGCCCTGCTTCCATGTAAGGTCTACCAGTTATGTGGGGCTGTAATTTAGCCACTAATGTCCAATCTTGGGGGCAAGGGTTGCTAAGGGCCAGACAACTCTACTGCGATGTGGAGCTACCTTGATGGGAAGCTGCCATGTCCATCTGAGCCAATTCCTGGGACAACAAGCCGTAAGGGCCTACCTGATCTCCCATACCTGTTCCCACAATCTCAACAGCCGTAGCCCCAGGTTGTGGCACAGGCTGTGACTTGTTCCCTGCCAAATCACTCACAGCATTTAACACAACCTCTAAAGGTTGTCCATCTAAACAAACCATATCCACTCCTTTCTCCTGGAGTAAAGCCCATATTTGTGCTTGCACTCTTCCTCCACTGGACCCTCTGCATCCTCTGTTGGGTCGTCCCACTCCACGTCCCATACCGGCATGGATTAGGACCACTGTAGCCTTCTCAGTTGCTATAACAAACCTCGCTGACTGCCTTCTGGGAGGAGCCACTTATTCTGCTTACCACCTTTTCTGCCGCTCGGGACATTTTAATCAATCTAGCCTGATCCAACTCTCTTGAGAGCCTAGAAACACCTTAATAGGTTCCCTTAAACCATCATATACCAAATCTGTTACCTGCCCTTCCTCCATATCAGCTAGAGAACCTGTCAACAACAGTTTAGCACAATAAGCCATAACTGACTCTCCTTCCTCCTGATGCACCAGCAAAACTGTCTTTCTTAACTCAGCAGGGGTTAAGAAATACCAAGCTATCTCCGTACTGTAGCCTCTCTGTCCTCTCGATTTGACTCCAGCTCAAGCTCTGCTAACACCGCCACCCCTTCTGTAGGACCAGCACAAGTTATTACCAGCTCCCTTAAGTCTCCTAAATCCAAATGTTTTCTAACAGTGTATCCCATTAACCAAGTCAAACACATTTTTTGAGTCAAGGGACCTAATTGCTTAGCTAATACCTGCTTTTCACTTTCAGTTAACAGGGGGGTTGTTTCTTCCAATACATAGGCTGGGGATTTAGGTATTTGAACCATCACCACTGGTTGTCTTTCCATTTCTTCCCCTGATTCAACAGGTTCATCCTCCTCATCCAGGAGTTCAAACACCAAGCTCCCTTCTTGATCCTTCACCATTGTACCATCAGTATTGTATTTAGCTCTATACCTCTGTTTTCTAATCACTTGTGGACACCTTATGTGTATATCAATGTCATGGTATGTAGGCTGATTTGCTGCTTCACTCCCATACCTTTTGCCAGACCATAATGACACATACACCCTTTTGCCATTCTTTTCCTTTCATACATTCATATGGAGGTGGCTTTACATATTCCTCCTCTTTCTCTTGTGCTTTTTCCCTCTGCCACTCCCTCACAACATTTTCCCAATCCTCTTCATTCCAGGGATTATCATCAAGCCATGCTACAAATAGTTTTCCTAGCCACCAAAGCAGACTCCAGCTTATTAATCACTTCAATGCATTTCTTATGCTTCTCTTTTTAAAACTGACACAGCCCCTTATATCATTTTGCCTCCAATTTATACTTTTGTTTTTCCTGCATTTGTGCATCCATATCACATTCCAATTCCTGACAGGTTTGAGTTAAAGCAGCCATCTGCAGGACATTAGTTACATTTTGAGTCAGAGCAGTTTGCAAATCTTTTTATCCCCTAATTTTGTAATGTCAGCTTCTCTAGCTCCTGTTGCAAATTTTCCTTTTCCTGTTTCCAAATCTCACGCTCCTCTGCAAATTTATTCACAGCCTGATTGTAGAGAGGTTCACCCGGGTCTATCTCTTTCCAGGGCGGCGGGGAACCACACCGCCTCACTATACTCTCTTTATGTATTGGGGAATTAGCTTGGCTGTGGGAGTCCTCCCCGGGTGGCTCTGGTGGGGGGCAGAAATTAGTACAGTTAGGCCAGGGTCCTAGGTCAGGGCAGGGCAATAATGAGTCAGGAACTCAGGCCTTCAGGCAGGGCTGAGCAACAACAGTAGGCCCAAGCCTCCAAAAGGCCTGGGAGAGGGGGAGACTGCCACCCACGCGTTGGGTGGCAGGGGGGACGCAGGCCCTCCCACTCCACTGCGTCCCAGCCCGGGGCCCTAGCAGCAGCAGAAGACCAGCTGCTGTGTCACTGGGGATCTTGGCCGCAACACACTGACATGGGCTCTGGCAGTGCTGCAGCCAGACTAGGGTCGGCTGCCCCCGGGCTACTTCCGAACTCCCCCTTGTGTGGTACCTGGGTCAGGGTGGTGTCCTCCGGGGGGGTCCAGCACCATGGGCTCCTCGGGGTAGCTGGCGAGAGGCAGGTCCGGCAGCTCCTCCAGATAGCGAGCACAGGGCAGGCCCGGCAACTCCTCTGGGTAGCAAGCGCAGGGCAGGTCAGGCCAGTCCTTGCATGAACCATGGGTCACTGGTGCTTCCCAGTCACTGCCTAGGCCAGAGGCATCTGGCCTCTCCGGTGGCTGCTTTCCCAGTGAGCTCTGAGGTTGAGGCTTTATACTTACGGGGCACCGTCTGACCCCTTGGGGGGCGGGCTCAGAGCTCATTAGCTCCGCCCACTCTGGTGTCCGGAGGGGCTCGTCTCTCTCCGGGGCGGCGGGGAACCACACCGCCTCACTGCACACACACACACACCCCTCAAGTCTGGCTCCTGTTCGTCGGGGCCAGGCTCTTCCATCCCTCCTAGGCAGGACAGGAAGTCCGCATTTGCATGGTCCTTGCCGGCCCTATGTCAGATGGTGAAAGCATAGGGCTGTAAGGCCAGATACCAGCGCAGTAATCTATTGTTGTTATTTTTCATCCTCATTAACCATTGGAGGGGGGCATGGTCCGTGACTAGTGTAAACGGGGCCCCGAGGAGGTAGTACCGTAGGGTGTCACAGGGCCACTTCACGGTGAGTGCTTCTTTTTCTATTACCGCGTAGTTCTTCTCACAGGGAAATAATTTTCGGTTAAAATATAAAACTGGGTGGTCTTCTCCACCCACTTTTTTGGGACAGGACAGCCCCGAGCCCCACCTCCGAGGCATCCATGTGGAGGATGAACTCATGGTCAAAGTCCGGGCTGTATAGGACTGCCTCCTGGCAGAGACACTTCTGGAGTGTCCAGAAGGCATCTTCACATTCTTGGGGCCATGGCACCTGCTGGGGACTATCCTTCATCAAAAGCCCTGTTAAGGGGGCTGCGATGGAGGCAAACTGGGGGATGAATCAGCGATAATAGCCAGCAAGCCCTAGGAACTGTCACACTTGGCGTTTCATGGTGGGTGGCGGACAGGCTGCCAGTGCTTGCACCTTCCCTACAAGGGATTTTACTTGTCCTCCCCCTATGGTGTATCCAAGGTACGTTGCCTCCTGCCATCCAACGCGACACTTTTTTGGGGTTGGCCGTCAGTCCCGCCTGTTGCGGGGATCTCAGGACCGCAGCTACAAGTTCCAGGTGGTCCTCCCACTGGTGGCTGTACACTACAACATCGTCCAGATATGCTGCCGCATAGTCTTGATGGGGCCTTAAAAGGCGATCCATTGGTCGCTGGAATGTCGCCAGCACCCCAAGGAGGCCAAAAGGCATCGGGATAAACTGGCAGAGTCCCGTTTGGGTGGCAAATGCCATCTTCTCTTTAGAGATGGGGTCAAGCGGGATCTGTCAATATCCCTTACTGAGGTCGAGGGTAGTGATGAAACGGGCCTCCCCTAGACAGCCAAGCAGTTCATCCACACGGGGCATAGGATAAGCATCGAACCATGAAATGGCGTTAACCCATCAGAAGTCTATATAGAAGCGCCGTGTGCCGTCGGGCTTGGGCACCAAGACCACCGGACTGCGCCACTTGCTCTGCGACAGCTTGATGACTCCTAAGCTAGCATGGCCTGTACTTCTTCCTCGACCTCCTGTTGCATTCAGTGTGGCAGAGGCCTGGTCATCTCGTGGATTACCTTCCCCAGTTCAGTCTGGATGGAATGATGGACCAGGGTTGTGTAACCGGGTAGGGCCGTAAAGGTCCTCCTGAAAGCCTGTAGGAGACATTGGGCCTGTTTGCGCTGTTCCTCCGTGAGCGTGTTGCCAAGCTGGGGGCTGGCAGGGTCCTCGGTCAGGGGTGTGCAGGGACCCAACTCCGGTTCTAGCGGGTAAAGGTTAATTAGTAGGCCCTCCCACTCCCGCCAGAGCTTCAACAAATTTACCTGATAGCGTTGGGTCTTCTTACGCCGATCGGGCTGGTGGACTTCATAGGTAAAGGGGCAGACCTTCCGGACCACCTTGTAGGGTCCCTGCCAACGGGCCAGCAGCTTTGACTCGCTCAACGGTAGGAGGAGCAGGACCCGATCCCCTGGTTCAAATGCACGTACCTGCACTTCCTGATTGTAGGTTCGTTCCTGGTTTTCTTGCGCAACCTTTAAGTTTTCGCAGGCTAAGGCTGCGGGCTAAGGCTCCGGCCTGGGCGAGGTACTCCTGCAGCTGGAGAACATACTTCAGGAGGCTCTGGGTTGGGGATGGAGACTGCTCCCATGTCTCCCACATTAAGTCTAACAGGCCCCGTGGGCGGTGACCATATAGCAACTCGAATGGGGAGAACTTTGTCGATGACTGGGGTATCTCGCGGATTGTCAACAGTAAGGGAGGGAGTAACTGGTCCCACCAGTGTAGCTCCTCTGCGGGAAAGTTACGCAACATCCCCTTCAGGGTCCGATTGAATCGTTCCACCAGCCCGTCAGTCTGTGGGTGATAGATGGATTGTTGTTTTTCATTTTGGTTAACCACTGGAGTGGGGCATGGTCTGTGCCTAGTGTAGTGGGCCTTGAGGAGGTAGTACTGCAGGACGTCACAGGCCCATTTCACCGTGAGTGCTTCTTTCTCTACTACTGCATAGTTCTTCTCATGGGGGAATAATTTCCAACTTAGATATAAGACCAGGTGGTCTTCTCCATCAATTTCCTGGAACAAGATGGCCCTGAGCCCCACCTCCAAGGCATCCGTGTGGAGGATGAAGTCACGGTTGAAGTCTGGGCTATACAAGACCTGCTCCCAGCAGGGGCGCTCTTTGCGTGTCTAAAAGGCGTTTTCGCATTCTTGAGTCCGCAGCACGTGCCGGGGCTGTCCCTAGTCAAAAGTCCCATCAAGGGAGCTGCAATAGAAGGAGGCTGCAATGGAAGTGAACTGGGGAATGAATCGCCGATAGTAGCCAGCGAGCCCCAGGAATTGTCACACTTGACGTTTCGCATGCTGCCAGTGCTTGAACCTTCCCAACGAGGGGCTTCACCTGTCCTCCCCCTATGGTATATCCGAGGTATGACGTTGCACTCTATATGATATTATGAAAATTATGCTAATGAGTGTGAATATAATGTAACTGGAATATGCTGCATGCAAAAGGTCTCTTGTAAAGTATCATTACAAAGCTTAAAATCTACTGAGTGTGGTCATCCTATTTGTATAAATGTATCACTCATGTATCTGAAACTAGAAATATGAAATATAACTCTGAGGGCCTATTGTAGTTATGCAGAGTGTGGGCCATTAATGGTGGTTTGGAATCTTGATGGCTCCCATCAACCAGAACAATTAACTGTGAATGGCTTTGTTTGCTTGCAGGCCTTCCTGTAAATCAGGCTGGAAGGAATAAAGGCTTAAAGTCTTACAGTGACATGTGATCATGTCACCTGAACTAAAATCCATCCTTAATCTGGTGTTTTTCCATTTAAGAGGAGGGATGGGAACCCAAAGAGGGACAAAGAATTCCCGCCTTGTGCAAAGCTATATAAGGGGGTGAAACAAAACAAAGGAGGCTGCAATCATGAGAAATCCCCTAGCTACTATCTGAACTGGAACAAGGGCTGTAGCAGGGGAAAGGATTGTGCCCAGACTAGGAAGGTGTCCAGTCTGTGATAGAAGCTTATTGAAACACCGGAGGGTGAGATTTTATCTGTATTCAGTTTTCTTACTGTATTAGGTTTAGACTTGTGAGTTTTATTTTATTTTGCTTGGTAATTCACTTTGTTCTGTCTGTTATCACTTGGAACCACTTCAATCCTACTTTCTGTATTTAATAAAATCACTTTTTACTTAATTAACCCAGAGTATGTATTAATACCTGGAGGGGGGGAGGCAAACAGCTGTGCGTATCTCTCTATCCGTGTACCGTCGTCAGCTGCTGCAGGCATTGCCACTGGTGTTCCTGGTTCTGAACCCCCAGGTCCCGAATCAGCTGCTGCTGCTGTGCTCCTAGCTGCTGGATGAGCTGCTGCTACTGCTGGAGCTGGGCCGCCTGCTGCTGCTGCTCCTGGCTCTCGGTCAGGAGCTTGATAAGTTTGTCTATATCCATGGCTCTTTCTGGGTTACGTTTCCCCGCAGACCTCTTCTCACAGGGGTGGAGGGATCGTGCCCACATACTCCACCACATGTAGAGAGGTTAGCTATGGCTCGTCTCTCTCTGGGGTGGTGGGGAATCACACCACCTCGTTAGGTTCAGGAGGAGGCCTAGCAGGGAATTAGTCTGGCTGCAGGAGTCTTCCTCCTCAGCCTTTGTGAGGGCAGAAATAAACACAGTTAGTCATAAGCCCAGGCCCTAGGGCAGGGCAGGGAAATGGTGAGTCAGGTGCTCATGCCCTCAGGCAGGGGCTGAGCAAAGGCAGGTAAACAACCAGCCCAGGATCTCAGCTCGGAGGGACCTGAGAGAGAGGGAGACTGCCACCCACAAGCTGGGTGGCAGGGGGGGATGCAGGCCCTCCCACTACTCCACTGCGTCCCAGCCCGGGGCCCTAGCAGCGGCACAAGTCCTGCTGCTGCGTCAGTGGGGATCCTGGCCACAACACACTGACATGGGCTTTGGCAGTGCTGCCCCAGACTAGGGTCAGCTGCCCTGGGCTACTTCCGAACTCCCCCTCTGGAGGTACCTGGGTCCGGACACTGTCCTCTGGGTAACTGGCAAGGGGCAGGCTAGGCAGCTCCTCCGAGCTTAGGTCAGCATCAGGCGTCAGCAGGTCAGGCCAGTCCTCGGGTCCGCTGTAGGTCATCGAGGTCTCCCAACCAGAAGCTAGGCCGGAGGTGTCTGGCCTCTCCAGTGGCTGCTCCTCAAGTGAACTCTGGGGTCGGGCTTTTATATTTCCTGTCCTGCGCCTTGGGGCGGGCGGGCGGGCGCAGGACTCGCTGGCTCTGCCCACGCTGGTGTTGGGAGGGGCTCGTCCCTCACCGGGGCAGCGGGGAACCATACCGCCTTGCTACATGCACCCATGTGAATTACCATCTATGGTTCCTAAAGGTGAAAGAGATGTGGTAATCTGCCCATTCAAAATGTCTTTCAGGGCAGAGCCCAGGGTAACCCCTGGAAATTTCTGTGTTAGGGCATGCCTACACTTATAACCCTGCACCGATGAAGCTGTGCCGCTCTGGCGTCTAAGTGAAGACACTTCTGTCACGCTGTCTGAAGTGACTCACAGCTAAGAATGCCAAATTCAGGACAGACTGTCAGAAAATAGGACAGACACCCTAAACTGGTGGTATATTCTATCATTAGCATTCACCAAAACGGTACTCCTGTATCACTATATTAGTTTTACCACAGAGTCACAGACAGTCCCCTTAGGCATTCCAATCCCTTTTTACCACCCAGACAAACTTACTTTATGATGAAAGGTTATTAAAAGCAAATTCACCACACATTAGGTTACTTCCAGCCCCAGAGATCGAATCACTTATCCCCAGGTCCAAATATACTTCAGATTTCACCAAAGACAACGCTGTAGACAATCCTTTAGTAATTAAACTATAGATTGATTAGTTAAGAAAAAAGATAGTTATTGAGAGGTTCAAGCAGACAAACTACATTACAGGTGAATTAGAGTTGTAGTCCAAATGATGCAGATATGTAATGTCTGTTTGCTTTCCATAAGTTCCTCAGGGTTTCCCAAAATAGTTTTGGGGTTCTCTGTCCAATCGCATAAGGTTCCCCCTGTCAGAACCCAAGCAGTTCAGAGATGAAGAATTGTTCCCAGGATCCAGTATGATCTTGCTCACAGGAAGACAAGCTGGAAACAGTTTGGCAGGTATTCCCAGCACAGTATGTGTCCCTAGACTTCCCATCATGGGACACATAATGACCCGCTTTTTGAAGTTAACCTACTTCCCATGCATACACAAGTAATCTAGGTACACTGATTTACATAGGGTAACTGCTGGCTATTCATTATAACAGGGATAGATAAGTGAAAACAGTACAGTTAGTATTAATTAGTTTCATGCAGTGCATACAAATCTTTGATCTTAAGGTTAATTAAGTACAGGATAAAGACAGACGAAAGCAATACCAGTAACATTTTCCTTGATTTCTTAGCAACAACAATGAATGGGCTTATGACTACCAAGCACTTAACAGCTCTTTGATATCCACATACAAGTGAATGTGTACGATTAACACTTTTATGAGGTGGTGACCTGAGCTAGCCAGCTACCACCACAGTATTACAGCTTCTATGCCAGTGGTGGGCAACCTGCGACCCGCGGGCTGCATGTGGCCCATCAGGGTAATCCACTGGCGAGCTGCAAGAGTGTTTACATTGACCGTCCGCAGGCACGGCTGCCCACAGCTCCCAGTGGCCAAAGTTTGCTGTTCCTGGACATTGGGAGCTGCGGGAAGCAGCGGGGGCCGGGTACTGCTTCCTGCAGCTCCCATTGGCCAGGAACGGCGAACCACAGCCACTGGGAGCTGCGGCCATGCCTGCAGATGGTCAATATAAACACTGTTTTGTGGTCCACCAGTGGATTATTCTGACAGGCTGCGTGCAGGTCGCAGGTTGCCCACCACTGTTCTATGCTGATGAGAGAGGTGGTAGCTATGTCAACGGAAGAAGCTCTCCTGCCAACATAGTGCTGTCTACACCAGGGGATAGGTCAGTGTAACTACATCATTCGGGGGTGTGAGTTTTTCATTTCCCTGAGCGACATAGTTAGTTTAGTATCAGAGGGGTAGCCGTGTTAATCTGGATCTGTAAAAAGCAACAGAGAGTCCTGTGGCACCTTTAAGACTAACAGAAGTATTGGAGCATAAGCTTTCGTGGGTGAATACCCACTTTGTCAGACGCATGTTAGTTAGTTTAGTGTCTCTGGCCCTATGATGAGAGTTTAAACAGCAAAGAGATGACAAATTTTCTTGTGACTCAGTTTCATCTTTTACATTTGGCCTTCCAGTTCAGAACAGGAGCTCCCTTGCCCGTAGCATTTCCAAGGTGTGATAGGGTTGTCACCAATCCTTTGTACTGTGATGTTTCTTAATGGCCCGTTTAATCTTGATAGGCCTCCTTAATGAGTTGGGGGGATGATTCCTGTACCTGGATTCACAAGTTCAGAGCAAATGTTTTCAAAGTTATAAAGCAAAACTTACATATTTCCTTATAGCATGGCATACAGGCATTACAAGTGAGATTAATGCATGCAGCAATTTACAAGCATTTCATTGGGTATGTCTACACAGAAACTAGACACCCGTGCCTGGCCCGTGCCAGCTGGCTCGGGCTTGTGGGGCTCTGACTGCAGGGCTGTTTCACTGCGGTGTAGAAGTCTGGGCTCAGGCTGGAACCTGGACTATAGGATCCTATTCTATGACCCTGAGCCCAGAAGTCTACACAGCAATGAAACAGCCCCACAAGTCCAAGCCAGCTGGCATGGGCCAGAAGCGGGTTTTTCTTTGCTGTGTAGACATACCCAGAGATACATAAACACTAGATATGTTCTTCTAAGATAATACGTATTTTGAACAAAACTAAAATACAGATGAGCTGGTTTGGCTTCTAGCTATGAGTTTATCAGTTCCTAGCTAACACCTATGGCCTTGGCCAGAGCTGGCACTTGGTTTACCAGTATTACAATGGCTGCCATTCAGAGTTGTCCAACCATGCAGAAGCTCTAGCAGCACTATTCCCATGCCAACTCCCTGTAGGCTAAGTTGCTTGCTTCTGTGGAAGCTTCTAGGTATTTTAAGCAATGTGTTGCACTTTTTACAAAAGGTCTCCCAACTCCCTTTCTATAATCCATTTTCTCCATCACCTAAATCCCAGTTCCATATACTTCTTCCTAAGTGTCCCACTTTTTTTTTGCCTGTAATGTTGCACCATCCCTTTTCCATTAATGAACACTTTTTAAATGCTCTAATCTGAGGATCACTGTAATGGACAGAGTAGCTGCTAACAGTGTTGTTAGATGACATGGCAAGCAAGTGAAGATGTTTCTAGGAGACTCCTTCATGCAGGTCTTCAACTTTGGCATGGTATGAACTATATCTCTGTGGAGAGCCTGGCCAGGACAACTGAAGGACTGTGGTGAACTGGCTGGTGACATAATATGGGCTCTCCTCCTTTCAAATTGCTCAATTTCATTGATAGCTAAAATTACATGGCTTTCATATTAGGTGTCAAAGATGTGGAAGGACTCAGGATTCACATTTCCATAGAAAAAGCTTAAGATGCCATGCAGTAACTGCATCCCAGATTTATTACAGTTATCATGTGAGCCAAAGCACACTTTTGGCTAGCAGTTAAAGCTTTGAGGTTCCTTTGTATGACAAAGCAACTGTTCGAAATGTGCTGCCTTAGTTCACTTTTCCAGTTCATGCTGTGCAGAGATGACCCGTACCTGCTGATAGTAGGGCAGGAGGTGGAGGGGAGAGTGAGGGCATCAGCTTCAGCAGATGTTACGTAGCATGTTCAGTCTGTGTGAGCATGTTTAGTACAAGCCAAGCAGCAAATCTGGGGGGGGGGGCACATGACCTCCCCCACTCATCGCCTCTAAATGCTGTGTGAAGTGAAGCTTAGGCTCTCTCTTCACTGCTAAAAAAAAGTTTTTTTTTTTTTAAAATGAGAACTGTCATGCACTAGTTAGATTCTGGTGGAGATAAGCTCCCTGGAGGTTTTTATAGGGTAGCTGGGTGAGGTCAACACTATACCTCTGTACCCATTGTTAACTTTGCCTAGTTTACTTTGTGGTCAAATTATAGTGCCTTGTCTCCACTGGAATTTGGTATAGCTAACATACCTTCATTATCCCACAATGAGAACACACCTTTCTGTTACCAGTGAAGATATAGTCTTGGTGTTGCCAGCTCTGCCCATTACTTTGGGGTATGCTGATTTATTAGGGTTACTCTTCTGGGGGCAAGGGGGTTCTGTAATTCTATCAATGTACTACTTGTGTCACTTGTGTTCTTATACGGAGCTCTACTTTTCCCTGCTGCAAGTTCCTTCCCTATGGAGCTATCCAGCAGGACCTAGGTTCCCCAGGGCTGGGTTCTTCCAGCCCCAGAATAAGACGAACACACACATTAACAGAGCGCGTCTGAGAGGACCAGGTTAATGTGGGGCCTTCTTTATGACAGCCAAAGTAACACCGAAGGCCCAAATTCAGGCCCTCTGACAGAGGCTGACTATATAAACGGCCTTTACATAGAATAGTACAGGCCAGGGCCTGAACAAAACTAAGCTGTACCGTTCCCTGCCAAATACGGTCATGGGCTATGACCAGAGGAGGGAGGGGAAGGAAGCAATGCGAATGGCCTTAGCAACATGATAACTGCTTGTTGATGAAAAACATAACTGTTTGTTGACGAAACATAATTACGACTTATATGAAGAAATTGCTTCTAGTAAAGGCCAACTTCTCCTATAGTTCCAGCTATCTGCCAACCAGCTAATCATATATCATCTTTGGGCGCCCCGTAATAAACCCCTAAGACTCTGGAAAAAAACAATATGTACCCTGACGAGAACAACACTCCAACTGGTGCCAAGTACCACCAAGAAACGCCCCCACCCAATAGGCACCCAATTCTCGTAATAATGAGGAAGCTGCCGGGAAAAAGGGACAGACCCCAACTCTTATTTTCGCATAAATAACGTATTATTTGTACTATGCTTGCGGTTTGATGGAATAAAAGCAGCCTGTGTGCTGTGCTAGGTGTGGTAGTTTTCAGACTGCTACCCCAACGCATTGGTATGTATTGCAATAAACTGGCCTCAGGCTTGAATCTGTGAACTAAAATCAATGCGTGGGTGACTTTTTCCATGACATTAATCAGCACTCCCAAGCTGACCCCTTATATGTCCCTGGACTCAGTAGGCTGGGTTGAGCAGCATTTCCAAGCTGTCACCCTCATACGCCATGGATAGTGCACCGGATTAGAGCATGCCTGAGCAGCCTGGGTCCAGCAGCACTTTCAATCTGCCACCCTCATGTGCCCCTGGACTCAGCAGACTGGGTTAAGTAGCACTTCCAAGCTGCCATCTTCCTATGTCCCAGGTTCAGCATGTCCCTCTCCCCACTTTTACGTTACAATTGTTCTGGTAGTAACCCACTTGATGAGCAAACCCCACAGGAGTTTTGGGCGCTGCAGGGATCTTTTAGCTTAGGTATGAGGAGCACTGCCACAGGGCGAATGAGGAAACCAAAAAACACCCACAAGGGGGAGAGAGAGAGAAGCCACCAGCTTAATCATGAAAGTTATTTATTGCCAGGTAATACCCATAGGGGAGCCAAGCAAACAAAACAGTTATAATATTAAATCTAACTTAAACTTGATAATAAAAGTCAGGTTCAGAAAACTAAACTTGATAACCACAAGTCAGGGTCAGAAGGTCATACTTAAAGAGAGAGATTGCTGGGTTCTCACCACTCCATGAAGCTTGAATTGATTGGGGATCCCAGGTGGTAGTGGTAGCTGAGGGTCCGGAGTGCTGGAGTCAGGCAGAGCCCCCAGCATGATCAGTCAGGAGAAGATGAAGTCCCAGTAGAACTGATGCAGATTTTAGATCATCCAGGCATCAGAACACTTGAGCATGGTAGAGGGTTTTGTAGAGAAACAACAATGGTTCAAGGGAGAACACTAGATTTGTTTATGTGTAAACATGGGAGTATACCAAAGTTGTTTTGTTCAGGCTAGACAATGGGAGCTGATCATTCCTGGCTTTGGACCATGTTCCTTGGAGGGAGCTCACAATGCAATTAGGGAGCTTACCTATTTTGGATAACAATAAAGGATTTATTACTAGAATTGGTCTGATAATTACTGAGGTGGGTGTGTGCAGGCGTGGGTTCATGGGTTCATTAACATCTGGAGCAGAGATCCCCCATCATGCAGTGCTTCCCTGCTTTTCTGGTCCCAGAGTTCCATGCGGTTCTTGCGTTGGAATCTCTGTTCTCCATTCTGTACATTAATGGAGATGCCTCCTTATTCCACCTTCAATGCAAAAGAGGCTAGGGAAGTTTCCTTAATCCTGTCATCTTTTTCCCAGGGGTTTAGGTGTGTCTCCCACTGCCTTTTCGTAAGTCTTTCTTTTGATGCAGATTTGGTTCAAACAGAGGGTGGGGGCGGGGGCGGGAGGTGGAGGAAAGGTCTTTTGTGAGTCAGACAGGCTGGGTACTGTGCCCTGGTTCCCCAAGACCACAGAGCCACAGAGATAACATTGGATTGGATTAGAGGTTTCTCATATATAAAACATAGGGGGTGAGGGAGGAAAAGGAGCACAGAGCTTAAGAAGTAAGGGTGGAGTGGAGCCAGGAGAGAGGCCTAAGACAGCAGTGCTTTCTTTGAGGTTTCTGCAGAGAGGCAAGCGTGTGGAACAGTCTGTTATTCCCTCTGTTCAAGAAAATGGGACTTCTACATTTTGTAAACAAACCAGTTACATTAAGCAAATCCTTGACCCCCAAAACATGTCACTCAAAGTCAATAGGCCAACAATTATTACTTTTTCATGTAAGCAATTTCTATAGTTGCCACAGCGATGTCATATGACTCCAAGGATGAGGCTTTAAAATCATGAACCAGAGGTGTCCACAAAGAGGGATGATAATATTTCTATTAAAAGGTGGTTCCTACCATGGAAAAGCTAGAGGATCCCTAACTCCCATGGAGCACCTCTTCTCCTACTAACAAGCAAGCAGCATCTCATGGCTGGTGTGGCATACAGGGAGGAACATGGGTTTGAAAGTCAGAGACAGAGTTCTGTACCCTGACACTGGCTCAGTGCCTGACTGTGGCTGGGCAGATCACTTCTCCTTTCTCAGTTCTCCAGCTGTAAGAACAGGAAGTACTAAAAATTCCAAATATTATTTTGTTGTCCTCCGAAAAAGTTAACATTGCGCATTTCATCTCCACTTCTCGTTTGTTCAGTTCCCGTCTACTCCCTACTGCAGAGGTGGGCAAACTACAGCCTGCAGGACCGACCTGCCTGGCCCCTGAGCTCCTGGCCCAGGAGGCTAGCCCCCAGCCCCTCCCCTGCTGTCTTCTCTCCCCCACAGCTCGCTCTGGGTGGCAGGGCTGTGAGCTCCTGGAGCAGCGCAGCTGCAGAGCCCTGCCTGACCCGGTGCTCTGTGCTTTGTGGTGGCGGCATGGCCCGGCTCCAACCGGACGGCGCAGCTGTAATGCCACCAGCCACCGGTGTTCCAGGCAGCGCAGTAAGGGAGCAGGGATCGGGGGTGGATTGGATAGAGGGTAGGGGAGTTTGGGGTGGTGGTCAGGGAGCGGGGGTGTGGATAGGGGTCAGAGCAGTCAGAGGGCGGGGAACAGAGGGGTTGAATGGCGGCTAGGGTCCTGGGGGGGCAATCAGGAAGGAGGGGGGGTTGGATGGGGCGGCAGGGGGCAGTCAGGAGCAGGGGTTCCGGGGACAGTCGGGGGACAGGGAGAAGGGGTGGTTGGATGGGGCAGGGGTTCTGGGGGGGCGTCAGGAATGAGAGGAGGGGTTGGATGGGGCGGCAGGGGTCCGGGGGCGGTCTGGGAACAGAGAGTGCGTGTGTGTGGATGGGACAGGGGTCCCTGAGGGGCCGTCAGGGAACAGGGGGGTTGGATGGGGCAGGAGTCCTGGGTGGAGGCAGATAGGAGGTGGGGCCTGGGCCACGACTCCCTCCCCTAACCGGCCCTCCATACAATTTACAAAACCCGATGCGGCCCTCAGGCCAAAAAGTTTGCCTGCCCCTGCCCTACCATCTGGCCCATAGGCTGAGCTTCCCTTTTGTAGCCTGATTTATAGGTTATGTATTAATTATATTGATTACTTAAGGATTCCACTTAACACTTTGAGGGTTGACAGGTTCTTGTTCCAAGTTCTGGCCCAGGATAATTCAAATTATTATATAGTTGGGAACCCTGATGTGCCCTCTTGCAACACTCACTATAGAAACTCTTCTATATTTACAAACAGTTTTTTAATACATTTAGCACAGTCACAAACATTCCAACCCAGTAAGGTAGGAGATAGTATAGACTGTACACCGGCACATCCATATACTTACACCATCCCTTACAGAACAACCTGAAATGTTAGCCATTATTTTTTTTCATCACCATCGTGTTGCCCCCCCCCATCACCAATGGCCATAATTTTGGCACCTACCAAGAGATCTAGATGTCTCTGTCCTACTGCCCCAGGCTGGGATGCAGCTTTTATATTATGTTAGGCTGACGCCACTATGGCCTTGGCTACACTTGAGAATTCACAGCGCTGCCGGTGAAGCGCAAGTGTAGTCGCGCCACCAGCGCTGCGAGAGCTCTCTTGCAGCGCTGCAAGTACCCCACCTCTCCGAGGGGAATAGCTTGCAGCGCTGCAGGTGCTGATTACACTGGCGCTTTACAGCGTTGCACTCGCTGCACTCAGGGGGGGGAAGCGTTTTTCACACCCCTGAGCGCAGCAAGTTGCAGCGCTGTACAGCGCCAGAGTAGCCAAGGCCTATGTCTGATGCATAATCAGTAGAGGTTTCTTCTCTTTTCCTTATTTGTATTTCCTCACCTTACTAACATTGGAGTGTCCTTCTGCTATAGGTTTATCTTATCTTAACTTATCATATACATCAATTCTTTGCCATGGCCCTTTGAGGTTAGGTATCTAAGGATGTAGCTCATGTACCTGTTATTGTTATGTACGTTAATTTGTTGCTATGACACTCTTTGCTTTGGACTCATGTTCCTGTGGTCAGAGGTTCCCCTTAAACACTCTATTTTCAGCTCCCCAATACTTAGCATTTTCCATTAGGCCATTTATCTGTGTCAAAGTTCATAGGCCTCAAGCCTTATACTAAAACTGCTGAAGCCAATATCTTACAGGATACAGACCTGCAGATTCCTTGCATTACTGCTGAATATAATAAAGGCAAGCTAGCCCTATGGGCTACACTTTCACATGTTTCTTGGCTCTTCCCAGAGCACAGCTCTATTCCCTCCAGGGCTCTGCGTTCGGTGTGTGTTTGTGTTGCTCTCCAAGGGCACTCACGTTTGTGAGGCACCTCCCCACCGGTTGTCCGTAGCATGGGGGAGTTTTGTCTCTGCCATTCAACCGCAGGCCTTGCTATCTCTGTACAGGCAGCGATAGGCACATACCAACCCCCAAGGTCTCAGAGCATTCCCTGCAGGGTCCCAAGGGAACACTTTACACACCAACTTGCAATATTCAACTCAGAGCCAGCACTTGGCTTAACCCCATGGCACTTAGATATATTTATAGTGAAAAACAATCATGTTTATTATAAAAAAAACAGTCTAGTAATAGGTAGAATGCTGGAAACATGGTTACATAATAAACAAAATCATAACATGATTTCTAGACATTCAATAAGTTACTCTCTTAGAGAGATAACATGGGTGAGGTAATATTTTTTATTGGCTCAAATTCTGTTGGTGAGAGAGATCAGCCTTTCTTTCTCACCAACAGAAGTTGGTCCAATAAAAGATATTACCTCACTCATCTTATCTCTCTAATATCCTGGGACCGACATGGCTACAACACTGCATAAAAGTTTCTCTTTTGTCTAAAGAAGCTTATCTCACCCAAAGTTCTTTCCAGAGTTTTCAGCCAAGGCTGGCTGAGACCCCTCTTTCATGAAGCAAAAGCACTGTCCTTTTCCTACCTCAGGGAATGGTGCCTGGGCACCTTCTCTGCCTCCCAAATATAGTCAAGTGCACCCACCAGATAGGGTTCCCCCTGTGACACTGGCAGGCCAGATGCCAGCTCTTGCCCAGGTTGTAGGCATTAGCTAAGAACAGACAACTTTGTAGCTGACCAGACCAGGTCACTTGTGTGTTAGTTTTGCTCAAAATAAGTATTAGTCTTATAAGAATGTATTTAATGTTTAGACTCTATGAAATGTTTGTATGTTGCTGTATGCATTAATCTCATTTATAATATCTATATCCCATGTTATAAGGTGATAGTTAAGTGTTTGTTCTGTAACTGTAAACCCCCACTGTCAGGAGAGAAACATTACCAAGTGTGAAATACTAGTTTGCCACAGGAGGTGTGATCTCTTGTCCATGGAAGAATGCCTATAGACACCTGACAAACCATTATGGAACATCAGAGGACAAAAGACTTTGTTGCCTGCTTCCCTCCCCCTCCCTCCCCCTTCCCCCATGAAGAGGAGACCTGCACATGAACTTGTCCATAGGCGTGCGCAGCACATTTCATTAAGGTGTGCACCCAGGAAATTTTTTTTTTTTAAAGGCGAACATCATAAAGGGCGGGGTGTGGGAGGGGGTGCTGTGTGCAGGAAGGGGCTCAGGGCAAGGGATTGGGGCAGAGGGGGGGTGTGGGGTGTATGAGGGGGCTCAGGGAAGGGGGTTGGGGTGCAGGAGGGGTGCGGGGTGCGGCAGGGGGCTCAAGGCAGAGGGCTGGGGTTCAGGAAGGGTGCAGTGTGCAGGAAGGGTCTCAGGGTAAGGGATTGGGACAGAGGAGGAGTGTGGAGTGTATGAGGGGGCTCAGGGAAGGGGGTTGGAGTGCAGGAGGGGTGCGGAGTGCAGGAGGGGACTCAGGGCAGGGGATTGGGGTGCAGGGTGTGGCAGGGGGCTCAGGACAGGGAGTTGGGGTGCAGGAGGGGTACAGGGTGCAGGCAGGGGGCTCAGGGCAGGGAGTTGGGATGCAGGCAGGGGGCTCAGAGCAGGGAGCTGTGGGGCAGAGGGTTGGGGTGCGAGGTGCAGGCAGGGGACTCAGGACAGGGAGTTGGGATGCAGGAGGGTAGGCTGTTTGCAGGCAGGCCCAGGGCTGGGGATCTGGGCTCCCCTGTCCGGCAGGCAGGCTTGGGGGCCAGGCAGAGGGGGCTGGGCTGGGCACTTGGGGCCAGGCCGGGCAGAAGCAGCTGGGGTGGATCGCAGCAGGGCCGGGCTGCTCCCAGGGCTGGACTCAAAGACGAGGGTGCTGGGCTGGAGCCCCCGAAAAGCACTGGGGAACTGAGCTCGCAGCCAGGCTGCGGGGGGGCCTGTGGGCCGGGCTCGCCCCCTGCCGCGGGCCTGCTGGCTCCCGGGCTCCACTTAAGGTGGGCTGGGCTCAGGGGCAGCCTGACCCCCCCCGGTGGTGTCCGGGACCCCGGCCAGTGCAGGGAGCCGCAAGCGGGTTTGGGGCCCTGGGCGCTCAAGGGGGGCAGCACCCATGCGGGCCACCTTAAGTGGCTGTGTTGGTGCTGCTGGGTAGGAGGCTGCCAGGGAGCACATGGGGCTGTTAAAACAGCCAGCCCAGCCCTGGGGAAGGGGAGCCCAGCTCAACAGGGTGCAGGCCGGGGGCTCAGGGCAGGGAGGGGTTTGGGCTCCGGCCCGGCCCGGCGCCACTTACCCGCAGCGGCGCGCTCCCTGCCTGCCAAAATGCCGCCAACAAGCAGCAACGTCAAAAGGTGTCATCGCCGAAATGCCGCCAACAAGCAGTGTCATCCCCTGGTCTAACCTGAGGTAGGCACTCACAGTCGTGAGCCACTCCATACAGTATGACACTTCCTTCTCCTAAAACGGATTTATTTGGGTTTAGACCCCCCCTGGGAGTTGGGCATCTTAGTGCTAAAGACAAGCACAATTCTGTGAGCTGTTTTTAGGTAAACCTGCAGCTTTGGGGCAAGTAATTCAGACACTGGGTCTTTGTTGGAGCAGATGGGAGTGTCTGGCTCAGCAGGACAAGGTGCGAAGTCCTGAGCTAGCAGGGAAAGCAGGAGCAGAGGTAGTCTTGTCACATTAGGTGGCAGCTCCCAGGGGGTTTCTGTGATCCAACCCATCACAGGGGGTCAGTCAACTCCTATCTTTTCATATGCTGTGTATTTATACCTCCCTACTGTATTTTCCACTCCATGCATCTGATGAAGTGGGTTTTAGCCCACAAAAGCTTATGCCCAGATAAATTTGTTAGTCTCTAAGGTGCCACAAGGACTCCTTGTTGTTTTTGCTGATACAGACTAACACAGCTACCACTCTGAAACCTTCCTTCGCCTGCTACATTTTTTAACTCTGAAGTCCTCACAATCCTTCATTTACATCCAGTTCAAACTGGTTATAAAAAGCCCAATGTAAATGAGACAATACTCAGTGCACATGTGAATAGACAGAATAAACATCTCTTGTCTGACAGAAAACCAGTTTTTCATCAATGCTGGTGATTCATACCTTGGTACAGACTGAAGAAAATATTTTGAGGTATATGCATAACTTCTTTATACATACATTTCACAATGATATTAATAATCAATGTGACCCTGGCTTTCATCAGAGATCTCACGTAATACTCTTTGATGAATCAGAATATAGGTACCAGAATCAGAACATTGCCAGTTGGTGTCGAAGGGTTTTTGGATACAGTGTATACAGAAGATGTGTGTGGTTGTCCATAATTTATGTAACACATTTTTGATGTGTTTCAAGACCCAATCACGCCCCGCCAAGCTTTTACCACTTAGTAACACTGAAACAAACACGCAAAGGACCCACCCACTCTAACATGTTATGTAATAAAGGGTTGCCAGATTTCTACTGCATTAATAGACAAAAGTCACTTGTTGAAAACTAATCCAATCCATTTATTGAAACAAAGGGTTTTTTATTAACAAATTGGTCTGTACACCAAATAACAGCTTTCATTAGATATCTAGTATAGATATGATTAAAAAAAAAAAAAAAAACCTACAAGCCCCAGCAGGAGTTCATCCACATTAGCAACAAAGCTATGAGAGGACAATCAAATTCAAAATCATAACCCCAATATTGGCACTTGTAACCCAATTGAGGGTTGGCAGATGTCTCAAACAAAAAAAGGCTGTAGTCAGTCATTGGCTGCATGTGTGTTCTCTCTGCATGTTGCACTGGCTCTAGCCAGATAGCTGGTACAGCAGGCTCCAATCAAACTGCCCAAAAGACCAGACTCAGTTTCTGTAGTGAAGGCACTCGGCCAGATTTATCGTCAACAAATCACGATAATAGCACCTGGCAGACGCCACTAGGATACTAAGACATGTATGCCCGTTACAATGGACTCAGCTCAGTGAAAGGCGTGACTTTCTATTCCCCCCTGGGCTGGACAAAGACGTTCTCTCTGTGACTGTTCTTTTATACACTGATACAAACAAGTTATATATTGCCCCTCTGACATGGCTAGTTACCACCCTTTACCTCGTATAAGTTGGTTCAATCAAAATATCTCTATTCATCACCGTGTCATCCTGACCTTATCTTTAAGAGGGTGTCAGTATGTCTCTCTATCATCTTCAGGAAGTGTGTTTAAATCATAACCTTGTATCGGGTGTTCTGGTACTACGCTTATGGAATGTATTTACATGAATACTTAATACCTAGGAGTGCTTGTGTTTTTGCAGTGCCAGTTCCCAATTCTTGCAGGTTCACTGTCCAATATATGAAACTGGCAAGAATTGGGAACTGGCACTGCAAAAACACAAGCACTCCTAGGTATTAACCCGATCTTCCGTTCNTGCATGTTGCACTGGCTCTAGCCAGATAGCTGGTACAGCAGGCTCCAATCAAACTGCCCAAAAGACCAGACTCAGTTTCTGTAGTGAAGGCACTCGGCCAGATTTATCGTCAACAAATCACGATAATAGCACCTGGCAGACGCCACTAGGATACTAAGACATGTATGCCCGTTACAATGGACTCAGCTCAGTGAAAGGCGTGACTTTCTATTCCCCCCTGGGCTGGACAAAGACGTTCTCTCTGTGACTGTTCTTTTATACACTGATACAAACAAGTTATATATTGCCCCTCTGACATGGCTAGTTACCACCCTTTACCTCGTATAAGTTGGTTCAATCAAAATATCTCTATTCATCACCGTGTCATCCTGACCTTATCTTTAAGAGGGTGTCAGTATGTCTCTCTATCATCTTCAGGAAGTGTGTTTAAATCATAACCTTGTATCGGGTGTTCTGGTACTACGCTTATGGAATGTATTTACATGAATACTTAATACCTAGGAGTGTTTAATTTTAATTACCCCACCCCCGGCCCCGCCTCAACTCCGCCCCTTCCCCAAATCCCCAGCCCTGCCTCCTCCCCGCAGCCTCTCAAGCCTAGGAGGGAGGGAGGGAGGGGGAGAAGCGGCACCCACGCCGCGGCCACTCGGAGTCTCCCCCTCCCTCCCAGGCTCTCAAGCCTGGGACGGAGGGGGAGCAGCGGCCCGCAAAACGGCCGCTTGGGATCTCCCAGGTTTGAGAGCCTGGGAGGGAGGGGGAGACCCCGAGCCGCCGCGGCGCGCAAAGCAGCTGATTCACGCGCCGCTGCTCCCCCTCCCTCCCAGGCTTGAGAGCCTGGGAGGGGGGGCGAGTAGCGGCGTGCGAATCAGCTGTTTCGCGCGCCGTGGCAGCAGCAGCGGAGGTGAGCTAGGGCGGCTGGCGCACATTTTTAGGGGCAGCATTCTGGCACCGGCCATGCCGCCCCTAAAAATGTGCCACCCCAAGCACCAGCTTGTTTTGCTGGTGCCTAGAGCCGGCCCTGTCAGTGACAAATGTTATTTAACCCCATGCTGCAAAGGCTTTCTTATAAAAATCATGATCCTTTCCCCTCCCCTTCCTCCAACCCAGGGGTCGGCAAACTACGGCATGCGTGCCAAACATGGCACACTAACCGATTCTGAGTGGCACGCTCCCTGCCTGGTGAGAGGAGGAGGAGGAGGAGGAGGGGCGGAGGGGCCGGAAAGCGCCACGCTGGGGGAAGAAGGGGGAGGAGGGAAGCTTGGCTGCGGCAGGACCAAGCTTGTGCCTCCTGCCCCGGCAGGGGAGAGCGGTGGGGGGGGTCCCGGCCCCCCCCCCCACTCAGCCCCCCGCCCACCGCTCTCCCCTGCGGGGGCAGGAGGCAGAAGCTTGGTCCTGTGGCAGCCAAGTTTCCCTCCTCTCCCGCTTCTTTCCACAGCGTGGTGCATTCCGGCCCTTCCTCCTCCCTCTCCCTGCCCACCATGGCCCTTGCGAGGGGGAGGGGAGTGGAGCAGAGCCAAGTGGCAGCATGCACACAGCTCTGTAGAGCAGGCAGAGAGAGGTAGGGACAGGCCTGGGGGAAGAGGGTGGAACAAGGCATATCCCTCCCAGCCCCCTGCCATGAGCTGCTCAGGGCAGGGGGCTGGGAGCACCCCCATGAGCCGAGCACCCCAGCCTTCTGCCCTGAACCCCCCCCACCCCAACACACACCCAGCCTTCTACCCTGCACCCCCACAGCCCCAGCCCTCTGCCCTGACCTCGAGTCCCCCCCAACACCCAGCCTTCTGCTCTGCACCCCCCACACCTCCCAACCCTCTGCCCTGACCTCCCCCAACACCCAACCTTCTGCCCTGCACCCCCACACCCACCCCAGCCCTCTGCCCTGACCTCCCCCCAACACCCAGCCTTCTGCCCTGCACCCCCTCAAACCTCCAGCCCTCTGCCCTGACCTCGAGTCGCCTCCAACACCCAGCCTTCTGCCCTGCACCTCCACACACACCCCAGCCCTCTGCCCTGACCTCAAGTTGCCCCGCTCAGCCCACTGCAGGCCTAGGTGAACAGAACCCCAGGCTGGAAGTGGGCTGAGCAGGCTGGCGGCGTAAGATCAGCATTTTAATTTAATTTTAAATGAAGCTTCTTAAACATTTTGAAAATCTCCTTTACTTTACATACAACAATAGTTTAGTTATACAATATAGACTTATAGAGAGAGACCTAAAAAACATTAACATGTATTACCGGCACGCGAAACCTTAAATTAAAGAGAATAAATGAAGACTCGGCACACCACTTCTGAAAGGTTGCCTACCCCTGCCCCAACCTCACAAATACTGCATGTATACAGAGGTCACAACTCATTTAATATTAAGCTAAAACCTCTCCTCTACCAAAAAGAAGTAGAATGAAGGGTTGTTAGAGATGGAAAGAAGGAGCAGGAGGACCCAGAGGTGGATTGAGTAAACGGACTTCTTTATTGTGGTACTTATTCTCCTCGACCCAATTGTTGAGTAACCCTCAAATTAATCACATCACACTCTTTTATTTAAGTTAATATGTAAATACTCATATTTACTACAACACCCACAGAACCCTTATTTAATAATATGAATGCCCATATAATGAATATTAATAGCTATATTCTGAATATAATTATACCTGCCCCTGTTTACAGCACTAAGCATATTATACAGACATTTTTACCTTGAAGATACATTTCTTTACAGTAATTGTAGCCACAAGTTCCCTTAATCAGCAATTCACAGGGGAGGAAGGAAAGGGCCATGACCCTGAGCTCCTTTATGTAGCTGGGAGAGAAAGGAAGTGGGGAGATAACACTTTTTCCACACAAAGGGTTTCCTTCAGACAACCATATTCCTTATGCAGCTGCAACGCTTATCTATCCTTAACAAGCAGAAGGGAAGGGAAAGGGATGGCAACTTTATCTATCAAGTGAAGAAATAGTGCTTGCCTGTGCCTTACTCCCTATTACCATGATAGCGGTTACCCAGGTCTTTATTTAACCCTTACATATCCCCACAGTAGCAACCCCATACTCAGTCAAAAATTTGTATGATAGCTAACCTGTTGATCTCTCTCTCTGTGGTATCCCCATAATTCCCTAAAGTGGACATATTGCTATTACCCACACTGTGATCACTAACATAGTGGAGGAGAGCTAGAAACAGCTGTTGCATTCATTTGGGGGAAGAGAACTGTGATGGGTTGGGTCACAGAAACCACCTTGGGAATTGCCACTTGATGTGCTAGGACTACCTCTGAGCCCGTTTTCCCTGGCAGCTGGGGACTTCAGTACCTTGCCTGGTTGTGCCAGACATGCTAGCCTGCTAAAAACACAGACTCCGGTCTGAACCACGTCCCCCAAAATCTGCAGACTTAACTGAAAATAGCTTAAGAAGTGCTCCTGTGTCCAACACCCAAATACCCAGTTCCCAATTGGATACAAACCCCAAATAAATCCATTTTACTCTGTATAAAGTTTATATAGGTTAAACTTATAAATTGTTCGCCCTCTATAACACCGATAGAGAGATATGCACAGCTGTTTGCTCCCCCAGGAATTAATTGCTTGCTCTGGATTAATTAATAAGTAAAAAGTGATTTTATTAAATATAAAAAGTAGGATTTAAGTGGTTCCAAGTAATGACAGACAGAACAAAGTAAGTTACCAAGCAAAATAAAATAAAACATGCAAGTCTAAACCTAATATATTAAGAAACTAAATGCAGGTAAATCTCACCCTCAGAGATGTTCCAATAAGCCTCTTTTACAGACTAGACTTCCTCCTAGTCTGGGTCCAGCAATCACTCACACCCCTGTAGTTACTGTCCTTTGTTCCAGTTTCTTTCAGGCATCTCTCTCGGGTGGAGAGGCTATCTTTTGTGCCAGCTGAAGACAAAATGGAAGGGTTTCCCAGGGCCTTATATAGTCTCTCTTGTGGGTGGAAACCCCTTGTGTTTTCCTATACAGAATCACAGCTACAAGATGGAGTTTTGCAGTTACATGGGCAAGTCACATGTCCATGCATAACTCAGTTCTTTACAGGCCAACGTTAAAGCTCAGATGTGGATTGGCATCTCTCGAAGTCCATTGTCCGCTTAAGTGTTTCTTCATTGGGCACTAACTGAGAATAGTCTTTACTCAAGAAGTTGACCAAATGCTTCACTGAGGCTACTTAAAATCAAACAAGTACATAGCCAACATTCATAACTTCAAATACAAAAATGATACACACCGACAGACAGCATAATTATAACCAGCAAACTACGACCTTTCCATAGACACCCCACTTGGCCTCCTCTGTACAAGACCAGGTGCAACAATGATCTATACAGTCACAGCTCCTGTCAATAACATGACAAGGACAATTCCATCCTTTGTGATAAATGTGTTAGGAAATTTTAAGATTCTCTCCCTTCGGTGACAAATGTGTTTAACAGGCTCTCTCTAGTTTCCCTCACCCAAATCACAGTTTTATATGACAACCACCAGGCAAAATATTCAGACAAACTTGTCAATTGCTTTTCTTTCCATTCTCCATTAGGAAAGGAAAGTGCATACCCACTAAACCAGGGATATGGTTCATAATTTTAAACTGTACACACAGCAGGAGATAAGTTTTGCTGCTGCTCTAAATATACACTACAAAGCAGTACATCTACCGATTATAACAAAGGACTGTGAGTCAGCTCTCTCAGTTTCAATTCCTGACTTGCTCTTTTAGTTACAATTCAATGATTCATAGTGTAACCCTGGCAAGTGTACTTAGAGACAGCATTGTACAGTTGTTTATCACACCTCAGATTTTTATCTGAAAGAAGTTACCAAAAAAGTTTCTCTTTTTCTTTTTCAGTTTGTTTTGTGCATTAGACTGTACTTTGTGTATAGGTAGTATCAGTGTATACAGTACCTGTATAATCAGTTTCTATCTTGGTGAAGAAGCCATTGTGGACATTAAACAAAGCAGAAATACTCTTTTAAAAGAACTGTGAAAAAAAATTAAAAATTCAGAACAATCGTCTCTGCCAAAAAACATGATTTTATTTTAAGAGTCTAAGCTTACAGAATCATGTTAATTTCTCAAAGCTTCAATAATCCCATTTGTAAAATGGGATTCACATTTATATGAGTGATGGCAAATGTGGCATCTATAAAGCACTCTGAGATATTGAGCTAAAATAAGCTATAAGAGGAGCCCAAATGTCCTCTGCTTGTAGCAAAGGCCACCAAAAGCAGAGAGGGAAGCAGAACAGTGCCTGGTCACCCCCACATGTGCCCGCAGAACCCAGTCCCCACCTGCTCTCCTCAGCACTCACCCGTCAAGGGCCCAGAGCCAGGCAGTTTGGTCCTGGGACGTAGACATGAAACCCCCTGGCAGGAAGAGGCCATGACCAAGGCCCTGCACATCCAGCTCACGTCCCACCAGGGAGCAAAAGAGCCGGTAAGTGCAGCCTGCACTCACCATGGCCGCAGCTCACAGCTCACCCTGCAGCTGAAAATCTCGCCTCAGCCAGGAAAAGCCAGCTGGCAGCGAGATACTGTAAGGAGAGCCCGTGATACAGTATATATATATATATATAGGTTTCAGAGTGGTAGCCGTGTTAGTCTGTATCAGCAAAAAGAACAAGGATTACTTGTGGCACCTTAGAGACTAACAAATTTAGGTGGGCATAAGCTTTCGTGGGCTAAAACCCACTTCATCGGATGCATGCAGTGGAAAATACAGTAGGAAGATATATATACACAGAGAACATGAAAAAATGGATGTTGCCATACCAACTCTAATGAGATTAATGAATTAAGGTGGGCTATTATCAGCAGGAGAAAAAAAACTTTGGTAGTGATAATCAGAATAGCCCATTTCAAACAGATGACAAGAAGGTGTGAGTAACAGTAGGGGAAAAATTAGCATGGGGAAATAGTTTTTACTTTGTGTAATGACCCATCCACTCCCAGTCTTTATTCAAGCCTAATTTAATGGTGTCCAATTTGCAAATTAATTCCAGTTCTGCAGTTTCTCGTAGGAGTCTGTTTTTGAAGCTTTTTTGTTGGAGAATTGCGACCTTTAGGTCTGTAATTGAGTGACCGGGGAGGTTGAAGTGTTCTCCAACTGGTTTTTGAATGTTATAATTCTTGACATCTGATTTATGTCCATTTATTTTTTTGTGTAGAGACTGTCTGGTTTGGCCAATGTACATGGCAGAGGGGCATTGCTGGCACATGATGGCATATATCACATTGGTAGATGTGCAGGTGAACGAGCTACTGATGGTGTGGCTGATGTGATTAGGTCCTATGATGGTGTCCCTTGAATAGATCTGTGGACATAGTTGGCAATGGGGTTTGTTGCAAGGATAGGTTCCTCCTGGGTTAATGTTTTTGTTGTGTGCTGTGTAGTTGCTGGTGAGTATTTGCTTCAGATTGGGGGGCTGTCTGTAAGCGAGGACTGGCCTGTCTCCCAAGATCTGTGAGAGTGAGGGATCATCCATCAGGATAGGTTGTAGATCCTTGAGGATGCACTGGAGAGGTTTTAGTTGGGTGCTAAAAGGTGACGGCTAGTGGCATTGTTACTTTCTTTGTTGGGCCTGTCCTGGAGTAGGTGACTTCTGGGTATTCTTCTGGCTCTGTCAATCTGTTTCTTCACTTCAGCCATTGAGTATTGGAGTTTTAAGAACGCTTGATAGAGATCTTGTAGGTGTTTGTCTCTGTCTGAGGGATTGGAGCAAATGCGGTTGTAGACAATGGATCACGTGATGTGGTCTGGATGAAAGCTGGAGGCATGTAGGTAAGTATAGCTGTTAGTAGGTTTCCGGTATAGGGTGATGTTTATGTGACCATCGCTTAGCACCGTAGTGTCCAGGAAGTGGATCTCTTGTGTGGACTGGTCCAGGCTGAGGTTGATGGTGGGATGGAAATTGTTGAAATCATGGTGGAATTCCTCAAGGGCTTCTTTTCCATGGGTCCAGATGATGTCATCAATGTAACGCAAGTAGAGTAGGGGCATTAGGGGACGAGAGCTGAGGAAGCATTGTTCTAAGTCAGCCATAAAAATGTTGGCATACTGTGGGGCCATGCGGGTACCCAAAGCACCTACTCCAGGACAGGCCCAACAAAGAAAGTAACAAGATGCCACTAGCCGTCACCTTCAGCCCCCAACTATGCCCAAATAAATTCGTTAGTCTCTAAGGTGCCACAAATATATACATAGTATCAGGGGGTAGCCGTGTTAGTCTGTATCTACAAAAACAACAAAGAGTCTGGTGGCACCTTAAAGACTAACAGATTTATTTGGGCATAAGCTTTCGTGAGTAAAAACCTCACTTCTTCGGATGTATAGAGTGAAAGCACATATTTCATCTAATTAAATGTAATTAGCCCCAAATGTAGCAGACTATAAGCAAACTTACCCAAAATACTGCAACCTGTGACTGCTCAAAAAATATAACTGGCATGCATAAGTAGCCCATTCCACAGGAAAACCTTGAATGTGGCAACATTCAAACAATGTGTCCGAGTCTGTGCACAGTGTGTGTGCGCACAGGGAACGTGTGGATGGATGTGTACAGGGTGTGTGCATGCGAGGGATGTGGGGCTGGGTGTGCACAGAATGTGTGCGCGCAGATATCGGTGGGTGTGCGCACAGGGTATGTGTGTGTGCAGGAGATGTGTACGAGGGTGTGTGTGCAGGGGATGTGGGTTGTGTGTCTACAGGGGATGTGGGGGTGGGTGTGCATGTGCAGGGGATATGGGAGTAGGTGCATTCAGGTTGTGTGTGCAAGGGATGTGGGGGTTGGTGTGCAGAGGGTGTGGGCATGCAGGGCTCGGTGTGCACAGGGTGCGGGCATACAGGGGATGTGGGATGGATGTGTACAGGCGAGTGTGTGGGGGGAGGATGGATGGGGGTGTGTGTGTAGAGCGGGTATACAGGGATATATGGGCGGGAGGCTGGCTGGACACAGGTTGTGTGTATGGAGGAGCAGAGACTGGACGGGGGGATATACCCAAGGGGATGCAGGCAGGGGTTGTGTGCACGGGGAGCGAGCGAGAGGGATGGTGAGTGGGTGCGTACGCGGGGGCGGGGTCAGGTTTCGGCCGCGGGGCCTCCCTTTCCATGCAGCCGGGCGGGGGTGTCCGCGAGCCGCTCTCCCGCTGTCACGTGGGGCGGTGCGGACAGGCCGACCGCGGCTCCACTCCAGCCTCCCTGCCCCGCAGCTGCGCGCGAGCTGGGGGCACAAACCGCCGCCGTCTCGGCGCCTCGCCTCGCCCCCACCCCACGCCCGCAGGCGGGTGCTCCGCACTCAGAGGGGGGCGGGGTTAACGCCTCGCGGCACTTCCTCAGCGCCCGGCACCGCCCCCAACTCGGGCCGGAAGTGGTCGGCCCCGCCCCGGAAGAGCTCGGGGCGGAGACGGGCGCGGGTCGGGACGGGAGTGGGACGACTCCGCTGCTGCGTTAGGTTTGCACCGGAGCTAAGATGGCGGCGCAGACGCAGAGCGGGATTCGCCTCAGCGCGGTGAGCGGGCGGGTTCCCCCGGGGGGGACTGAGTTGGTTTCTCCCGCCTTTCCCCCCGCCCCCGTGCTCGGGTCCGTTCCCTGGGGGCTGCTGCTCCAGCCGCTCGCACCCCCAGTCTGACCGTGTGGGGCCGAGCCCGGCGGGGGCACGGAGGGGCGGGCTGAGGCCTGGCCCCGGGGAGGGAAACCTGCGCTTCCGAAAACCAAAACACCGCGGGGCCCGCTGGCGGCTCCCGAGAGACGGGCCGGGGGGGGGGGGCCTTCCGCGCCGCCCTGGGGGGGGCCGGGGGGGGGGGCGGGGAAGGGCCCTGGGGGGGCGTTTCCAGGCCCGGCGGGGGGGGTCCGGGAGGGGCTCGGCGCTCTGTGCCGGCTTGGCCGCGGGGATGGTCACCGCGTGGCTATTGTGGGCGGTGTCATCGGGGCTGTTTGGAAACAGGAAGGCGAGGTACTGAGTTGAGCTGAGGCGTCCCTCAGTGTTTCGAGAAGGGGGACTTGGGAGAGACTGCAAACGCCTTTCGGTTTGATGCTCTGGCCCTGCCTGTGGAGGTCACCGGACAGGTTTGGGCAGGAAACCCGAGATTGGGAGGTGGAGGAGAACAAAAACAGTGGCTGGATTTAAAAGGACATGAGCATTCTGTGGGTTAAGCAATTGTCAGGGACCTCTGCAAGGGAAACCTGTTGGCACCCACACACCCCTGCAGGGTTATTAAACAGCTAAGCTTTCCTGTCCTCTTCTCACGTGATGGAAAGGCATAGATAATATGCAGTATTGTTGTAGCAGTGTGGGTCCTACGGTATTAGAGACACGAGGTGAGAAAGGTAATATATCTTCTGTTGGACCAACTTCTTTTGAACCAAAAAAAAAGACATGCCATATCACTTGTGGTGTACACTTTTCATGAAGCGATCACTCTATATCTGACTTATGAATCCTTATCCTCAAAGGAAACTTGCACAACACCTCGAAAAGATGAGTGAGAGCTTAAATTCATAATTTTGTTACATACTAAAAATCATGGTTATAATAAAGGCATTGGCTTCATGGCTTATTACAGTAATCTGTAACACGCTAACCCCACTTTTTGTCATATGACATGGATGTTAATGGGCCACTTCACCTTGAATGGTCCCTTAGAATATGTGCTAACAATTTAGCTGTGACACTGTGGCCTTGGGTACACTGGTGCTGTACAGCGCTGCAACTTGCTGCGCTCAGGGGTGTGAAAACGCACCCCCCCGAGTGCAGCGCTGTAAAGCGCCAATGTAATCAGCGCCTGCAGCGCTGCAAGCTATTCCCCTCGGAGAGGTGGAGTACTTGCAGCGCTGTGAGAGCTCTCTCAGCGCTGGCGGCACGACTACATTTGCGCTTCACAGCGCTGCCATGGCAGCGCTGTTAATCCCCAAGTGTAGCCAAGGCTTCTGAGGGCTTGTCTACACTTCAGGTACAGGTACTGAGAGGCATATACCAAGTCAAGGGGAGAAGCCTTCCTGTTGACATAGCGCTGTGTATACAGGAAGTTTGGTCTGTACTGTATTGCTGAGTGACATAATTATAACCGCATAAGTCTCTAGTGTAGACTAGGGCTCAGTACCTTTCCCAGATCTGAAAAAGAGCTCTGTGTAGCTTTAAAGATTGTCTCTCTCACCAACAGAACTCGGGCTTAGGTAAGATAGGCATGTAGATCTTCTGTTTTTAAAAAACTTTTTTCTCTTATGCTATTCTTTGTGTTCCCACTGTTGGCACTAAAGAATACTTTGTTTCAAGAAGCCTCGTTTTTGGTCACTGTAATCCATTGGTCACAGATTCCCAAAGGAAGGACAGTAGGCACCAAACTAGTCAGATCTGTTGGGTAAACACAGTTGATATGTAGGCTACTGTAGCCTAACACCCATTCTATGGGTGGGAGAATAGCAGAATTGTCCAGGGGAGAAGGCATGAGACCTGAGAAGCGGACTTAGATCAGTAATGGGTCAAAGGCACAGCTAACCATGATAGTGGCAACTAGCATTGTCCATGGCTGTGGCTATAACCAAGGGCCAACACCAGTTGACCAAATCACTTAGAAGTTCTGGATGTTTAAAAATGACTAGTAATATTTAGGGTTGCCAACTCTCCCGGTTTCGCTGGGAGTCTCCTGGTATCAGATCCTGTATCCCAGAGGCTACTGAAACCAAACTGGGCGATTTTAGGCCAGTAAAAGTCGGGAGGTGCAACAGGGCTAAGGCAGACTCCCTATCTGCGCTGGCCCCATAATGCTCTTAGAAGCGGCCAGCACATCCCTGCGGATGTGTGTGTGTGGGTGGGGGGGCTTCGTGTGCTGCCCAAGCGCCGACTCTGCAGCTCCCATTGTCCGGCAACTGTGGCCAATGGGAGCTGCAGGGGCAGTGCTTGTGGGTGTGGGCAGAGCATGGAGCCCCCTGTCCCTTACCCAGGTGCCGCAGGGATGTGCTGGCTGCTTCCAGGAATGGTGTGGCGCCAGGGCAGGCAGGGAGCCTGCCTTAGCCCCGTTGTGGTGCTGCCTGAGGTAAGTGCCTCCCGACTGGAGCCCACATCCCTCACCCTCTCCACCCTGAGCCCCCTCCAGTACCCAAACTCCCTCCCAGAGCTTGCACCCCGCATCCTCTTCTGCACCCCTACCCCAGGCTCAGCCTGGAGCCCCTCCCACATTCTGAACCCCTTGGCCCCAGCCCAGAGTGTGCATCCCCCCTGCTCCCCAACCCTCTGCCTCAGCCCGGTGAGGGTGGGGGAGAGCAAGTGACAGAGGGAGAGGAGATGGAGTGAGTAGGGCAGGGCCTCGGGGAAGGGCAAGGGTGTTTGGGTTTTTGTGATTAGACAATTGGCAACCCTAGTATTCTTATTTTCTAATATTTGGGTCCTTCCAAAAGAAAAGTGATTCTAAAACTTCATGCACAATTAAATAGCATTCAAATATAATGTATAAGATAATCAAAACAAACAAATCTTATTTTCAAAAATCAGCTTTTAGTTGTTTGCAGAAGGAATGTAATAAAATCTATAGTGGCTTTGAATTTTTTTAGAAGGGAAGTTTTGCTACCGTTACTACTGTATCTCTGAAGTAAAATTATAATTAGGAAGATGAAGATTCAGAAACCTATTTATTTAGAAGTATGGAACTGAATAGGTGAAGGAAGGTAAACATTTATAGTCTCAAATGTTCACGTTGTCAGTGCATTGAACTAGTTAAAATCTCCCAGAATCTTTCGTATTCATGCTCAGCATTATTGTGGAAATTCACTAGTATTTAAATTATTGTAATCTCTCTTCTTTGTATATGCAGAATCTGTCAAAAGCAAGATGTATGTTCTGTTGAAGTTTGCTAATAATGCACTTTGTGCTAGGTACGTACCGTTAGTGCAGATGGCTCCGCGGTTTATTTTCATCTGGACTGTTATGTACAAAGCTAGAAAAAGTTTAAGGTGTGTGGTAATACAATTGAAAATTCCAGTTTCCATCTGCCATAAACAAGTGGAAAATAAAGATGAGCAGAATTAAGCTTATAAAGTTGGAACAGAGGGGAAAATGTAACTGTTGTAAGAGTAAAAAGAACGAGGAGTACTTGTGGCACCTTAGTCTAACAAGTTTATTTGGGCATAAGCTTTTGATGAATTGCCACTTTTAGGTCTGTAATTGAGTGTCCAGGGAGGTTAAAGTGTTCTCCAAATGGTTTTTGAATGTTATAATTCTTGATGTTTGATTTGTCTCCATTTATTCTTTTGCATAGAGACTGTCCAGTTTGGCCAATGTACATGGCAGCGGGGCATTGCTGGCACATGATGGCATATATCACATTGGTAGACGTGCAGTTGAATGAGCTACTGATGGTGTGGCTGATGTGATTAGGTCCTGTGATGGTGTCCCTTGAATAGATCTGTGGACAGAGTTGGCAATGGGGTATGTTGCAAGGATATGTTCCTGGGTTAGTGTTTTTGTTGTGTGGTGTGAAGTTGCTGGTGAGTATTTGCTTCAAGTTGGGGGGTTGTCTGTAAGTGAGGACTGGTCTGTCTCCCAATGTCTGTGAGAGTGAGGGATTGTCCTTCAGGATAGGTTGTAGATCCTTGATGATGCGCTGGAGAGGTTTTAGTTAGCACAGCCTCCCCCCTCCCTCCACCTCCTGCCCACAGCAATTAGCTGTTTCGCAATGTTCAGGAGGTTTGGGGGGGAGGAGCGAGGACGCGGCACTGCGGGCAGGAGGCACGGGGAAGGAGCAGGGAGTTGCTGATTCGCTGGGTGGGTTGGAGGGGCCCTAATGGAGGGTTGCTGGCCCTCTCTTGTTCCAAGCCCCCACCTGCTAACAGGCCGCGGCCAAACAATGTTATATGCAAACGTTGCACAACTTTTAATGAGTATGTTCTCTAATAGATCAGCAACGAAACAGCATTAACTGAGACAACATTAAGTGAGGAGTTACTGTACTCGCTCATTGAGTAGTGCTACATCTTTTGGGGGCAAATTTTGTGATTCTTAGCAATGTAGAAATTTAAGCTGTTCTATGAATTATTTCTTAGCGCATTGTGGGAGAACTTGTCTGTCCTTTCTGGGAACATGGGGAAAATTGTTGGAAGGTATTGGACTAATGGTGGCACCACAGTAAAGCTAGCCTGCATCCACACAGCAATAGCTATACAGTTGATGAGCTATGCTCTTGGGCCTGACATTTTGAGTTAAGAGCACCACTGCATTCTAATTAAGGGGTTTTGTGTGTGATGATGACTCAAGTATAACTCAAGTTAACTGTGCAGTGAAGCAAGGCCAAAGACATGTTAGACCTTTGAGTTCTGCTGGACAGTGCGTGAGTTTTAATTTAATCAATAGAAAAGGGTTCGAGCATATGCATCATGAGGACATGTTCCTGTTATGTGCATTGGGCTCCATTTAACTCTTCCATGTATGTAAAAATTGCTTTTCAGACAAGCTTTACAGCATTCATGTGGGATGAGCAATGTTATTAGAGACAAAGTTGAGTGAGGTAATATCTTTCATTGGACCACCTTTCACTAGTATAACAACACTAGTGGCTTGCCCATGAGGCGGGTGTGTGTACATATACATATACAAAAATATAAAAGCACCTAAGATTAAGCTCTCCAAAGGAAGTTAAAGATTTCATGCAATAACCGCTCTCTGAAAGTCATTAAGGACATTGTGTGAGCTAAATCACAGTCCTTTGTGCATGTGGTTAGACCTTTCTAAGCTGCCTTTGTGTTGCAGAGTGCTGTGTAAAAGTGTTGATGGCTCAGCTTTCGGGCCTTATGGTCTCCATGAGCAGTGTGGGATTAGGACTTTTTCAGCCCTGGGCTACACTACAGAATTACTTCAGTATAACTGTCGCTCAGGGGGTGTGAATAATCTACACCTCTGAATGACTGTAGGTATACTGACCTAAGCGCTGGTGTAGACAGCGCTATGTTGGCGGGAGAGCACTCTCACCAACATGGGTACTACCTCTCATGGAAGTGGAGTTAAGTCAACTGGAGAGCTTCCTCCCATTGCCTTAGAATGTCTGTGCCAGAAGTGCTACCGCAGAATAGTTGCATTGGTGCAGCTGTGCCACTGCAAGTTGTAGTGTACACCTGCCCTCACATGTAGAAGTGCAGGGGTGTTTAGGGAGAGAAAGATTCTCAGAAATTGTTAAGCAGTTACATTGATGAGTGTCCTGGAAACAGGCAGAAATGCTTTACTTGAGGTTTCTGCAAGAGAGGGTTGTTTATGTGCCATTTACTGCCCCCATTCAAGGAAATAGGATTGGTGTGCGTTTTGTATAAACAAGTTACCTGAAGAAAATACCTGACTCTGCATCACCAATTTCCGCTCCAAACAGAAAACTGACCTACAAGGTCCTGATTTCTGCTCTGCTTGGCAAAAGGTCAACAGCATTATATCTGTGGGGATAATGGATAGGGTGACTAGCTCATGTTTACTTAGGCCTTGTGTACACTAGAAAGGGTTTCCTGGGATAGCTGTTCTGGTCATTGGTAGGGATAGAATCTAGGCGCTTGACTATCCAAACCATGAGTCACCACTGCTTGACCTAAAGGAGCTATTTGGTTAGGGGTAAATAAGCCTTCATCAGACAGACCCAATTACTACAGGGAGACATGATTGTACACGCTAAGAGCAGGTCGATACTGCCAAGTTTAATTTGGAGAGGCGTCTTTCAGGAGTGTGAAAAAACGGTACCCCCTGTCAACACAGCCATGCCACCAAAAACTCCAGTTTAGATGCAACTATGCTGGCAGAAGAGTGCTTTTGTCAGCATAGCTAATGTTGTTCGGAAAGGTGATGTTACAATGCTGGTGGAAAAACTCCATCTGTCAGTGTATGCTATGTCTGCACTAGGGGGCTCCCCTGTTATAGCTATACTGGCAAAGCATTTGTAGTATAGACAAAGCCTAAGCCAGTGTATTGCTCCTCTTGGTGGTTGCCCCCAGTAAGAATAAGTGCTTGTTACATACGTAAAGCTAAAGATTACTCTTTTAGCTCAAGTGGTTGAGGCTTGTGCTGGAGAGCTGAGGTTTGGTTCCTCTGATGACCTCTAGTGTCAGTGGGCATGTAATTGTAGTTTGTTGCATGTAATATGCATGGTGGAATTCTGCGCTAAAAAATTAAATTCTGCACACAGTATTTTAAAATTCTGAAAAATTGTGTTATTTTGACAAATAAAATATGCAGAATATAATCACACCAGTTTCAATTATTTTTGATCATTTATTTCAAAATACCTGTCAGCAAGTATGTCTGTAGCAATACAGACAACAAAAAAGATTCAGGAAATGTTTTTTGACAAATAGAATCCTTACTAGGCATATTAATACAGAACTCTGAGTAATAATTCATTTAAACTACAATACAGAACTGTATTTCCTGCACTCCTCAGAAGCAGTGCAAAGGCTTGAGGGAGTTAGGGGTAACGGAGGAGCTGAGGGAGAGGGAAGTAAATTGCTGGGAGGGAACTTGGGAGGGCTGTTGGGTATGGGAAAAATATGGAACAGGTTTTTTCGGGGGGGGGGGGGAGTGGGGAGGGATTGTTAGGGAGCTTCCCCCATTCAGACCCTGGCTGACCCCTAGCCTCTCCCATTCAGTCAGGCACATCTGCCCCCGTCCCCATGTGTGTCTGTACCCTCACCCAGCCACTCCCCTGGCCCTCTGTGTCCCTGTACCCCTCCCCCAACCCCATGTGTCTCTGTGCCCTCACCCAGCCACTCCCCTGGCTCTATGTAGCTCTGCACCCCTGTGACGGGTTGGATCACAGAAACCCCCTGGCAGTTGCCACCTGATGTGCCCAGACTACTTCTGCCACTGCTTTCCCTGCCAGCTCAGGACTCCAGTTAATTAATAAGTAAAAAGTAAAAAGATTTTATTAAATACAGAAAGTAGGATTTAAGTGGTTCCAAGCAGTAACAGACAGAACAAAGCAAGTCACCAAGCAAAATAAAATAAAAGCGCAAATCTATGTCTAATCAAACTGAATACAGATAATCTCAGCCTCAGATATGCTTCAGTAAGTTTTTTTCCTCAGACTGGACACGCTCCAGGCCTGGGCACAATTCTTTCCCCTGATACAGCTCTTGTTCTAGCTCAGGTGGTAGCTAGGGGATTCTTCATGATGGCTCCTCTCTTTGTTCTGTTCCACCCCTTTATATATCTTTTGCATACGGCGGGAATCCTTTGTCCCTCTCTGGGTTCCCACCCCCTCCTTCTCAATGGAAAGACACCAGGTTAAAGATGGATTCCAGTTCAGGCGACATGATCACATGTCACTGCAAGACTTCATTGCCCATTTGCCATTACACACATATACAGGAAGGTAAACACAGCCATCTGCAGACCATTGTCCTGGTTAATGAGAGTCATCAAGATTCCAATCCACCATTAATGGCCCACACTTTGCATAATTACAATAGGCCCTCAAAGATGTATTTCGTATTTCTAGTTTCAGATACAAGAGTGGTACATTTATACAAATAGGATGATCACACTTAGTAGATTATAAGCTTTGTAATGATACCTTACAAGAGATCTTTTGCATGAAGCATATTCTAGTTACATTATATTCACTCATTAGCATATTTTTAAAAAGCATATAGACTGCAACGTCACAACCCCCTCCCCATGTGACTCTGCCCTCACCCAGCCACTCCCGTCTGTCCCTGTACTCTTCTCCCATTACCATGTCTCTGTACCCTCAACCAGCCACTCCCCTGTCCCTGTACCCCTCTCCCCGACCTCATGCGTCTGTGCTCTCACCTAGCCACTCCCCCATCCCTGTGTGTCCCTGTACCCCTCCCTCTGTCCCCACTCATCTCTGTGCCCCCACTCAGCCACCCTATGTAGCTCTGCACCTCCCTCAGGAGTAATATAAGATTCTCCAAAAAAGAGAAACCAACTTCATAGGATGACCGTGAGGACTCTAGTCCAGAACACAGCATAACAACAAGAGCTAAATCTTGCTGATCATGTCACTTTCTTGAAGAATGTTGATGTTAAAAAAAAAAAAAAAAAAAAAAAAATCTGAAGAATATTTCCAAGATTTAAGTATGGTAATTTGACATATTTGTTGTATTAAAATAGCTACAGTAAATGGCACAGTATTTAATAGATATTGTCTTTCACCTTCTATTGAGGAGGGAAACAAACTGAGCTAACACTAACCTTTTGTTTTTGTTTTTTGTTTCAGCTTTGTCCAAAGTTCTTGCACACAAATTCTACCAGTCACACTTGGCCGTTCAGTGCAGTTGCAGAACTTATAGGTATCAGCACTTCATTTATTGAATATTTGACCCCTTTGTTTTTGTTTAAATTGTGCAGTGACTTTGACATTAAAAGTTAAATTCAGCTAAAATAATTATTGTAATTGAAAGTGGAGGGGAAATAAGGTTTTAAATTTTGATTCTATAGTACATAGAGAGCAATCAAAAGTTTCAGTTTAATCATATTTAAAACTTCCTTGCATGTGTTTAATACAGTGTATTATAATTTAAAAAATAAACTGTTTTTTGCCCTGTATGCTATTTGTGGTTTATTTTGTTTAGAAGTAGATCTGTCAGGTTCACTTGCAGTAGCGCAGTGGTATAATTTAAGTTTTGAACATTGCTAGGGAAATGTTCAAATTTAAGACTTTTTTTCTCATTTAAAATACATAAAACCATTTCTTAGACTTTTGTTCAATTTTCAATAGCAAAACCTAAATGTTGGACCTGTCTACTTGTAATAAGAGATACTTGCCAATAAGCCAAACTGCACTTTGCTTTTATATCTTTGTTCACAGTTTCTAGTTTTATAAAAGCTAGAAGTTTGTGTTAGAATGACCTTTTTTAAGGTACATTTTTTCAGAATAGTTTGTATCTCATATTTGGTTGTCCAACAAGAAAATATTTTATAGCCTTATTTGTTAGCCATGTGCCTCCTTTTCCTGAATTGCAGTACAGCTTAGTTAGGAGCATAGCTGGTTGAGAAGGACTAAAGAGAAACTTAGGAGTAAGGTGAATGGGAGAAACTGCCCATTTCTACTGCCATTCAGTGGTGGTTTGAAGGAAACTGAGGCCAATCTTAATTTTTAGCATCTGGTTTTGTATGAAGATCAGTCATCGCAATCTAGATTTTTAAAAATAGGTTAGCCATTTCCCTGATAGGCAGCAAATTAGTAACATTTTGTTTATACAAGGTACTGGAAAACAAGATTTTTTTTTCTTCCTTTTTTGATTATGATGACGTCTTCAGTGGAATTTTACATATGATATATCTTGAACTATAAATAGGGGCAGTATTGTAGAGGGCATAGTTTGGGGGCTGTGTGTATTGAAATTATTAATATAGAATACTACCATGATACCAAGTCAATGGTTCCCAATCCTGCTGGAAAGGCGTAACGAGTGGGGTACCGCAGGGGTCTGTTTTGGGACCGGCTCTGTTCAATATCTTCATCAACGACTTAGATATTGGCATAGAAAGTACGCTTATTAAGTTTGCGGATGATACCAAACTGGGAGGGATTGCAACTACTTTGGAGGACAGGGTCATAATTCAAAATGATCTGGACAAATTGGAGAAATGGTCTGAGATAAACAGGATGAAGTTTAACAAAGACAAATGCAAAGTGCTCCACTTAGGAAGGAACAATCAGTTTCACACATACTGAATGGGAAGAGACTGTCTAGGAAGGAGTACGGCAGAAAGGGATCTAGGGGTTATAGTGGACCACAAGCTAAATATGAGTCAACAGTGTGATGCTGTTGCAAAAAAAGCAAACCTGATTCTGGGATGCATTAACAGGTGTGTTGTGAGCAAGACACGAGAAGTCATTCTTCCGCTCTACTCTGCTCTGGTTAGGCCTCAGCTGGAGTATTGTGTCCAGTTCTGGGCGCCTCATTTCAAGAAAGATGTGGAGAAATTGGAAAGGGTCCAAAGAAGAGCAACAAGAATGATTAAAGGTCTTGAGAACATGACCTATGAAGGAAGGCTGAAAGAACTGGGTTTGTTTAGTTTGGAAAAGAGAAGACTGAGAGGGGACATGATAGCAGTTTTCAGGTATCTAAAAGGGTGTCATAAGGAGGAGGGAGAGAACTTGTTCACCTTAGCCTCTAAGGATAGAACCAGAAACAATGGGTTTAAACTGCAGCAAGGGAGGTCTAGGTTGGACATTAGGAAAAAGTTCCTAACTGTCAGGGTGGTTAAACACTGGAACAAATTGCCTAGGGAGGTTGTGGAATCTCCGTCTCTGGAGATATTTAAGAGTAGGTTAGATAAATGTCTATTAGGGATGGTCTAGGCGGTATTTGGTCCTGCCATGCGGGCAGGGGACTGGACTCGATGACCTCTCGAGGTCCCTTCCAGTCCTATAATCTATGAATCTATAAATTCCTTTATTAAATCTGAAGGCCCAATGGTATTTCTGCAATTGCTCTAAATATGTCTAAAAGCCTAAATAATAAATATACAAACAGTAACAACACTTATGAGCATTTGATTACAAATATTTACAAAAGGGCTTACAGGAATGCTTATACCCATATTGGTTGGCTCCAACTTGTTCAGGCAGGTATTAGCAATGAACCCTTAGAGTTTACTTTTTTTAATACCCTTTAATGAACAAGTGATGTCATTGCCAAGTATTTGACTTTAGCTAAGGCCAGATGAAGCAGTTTTTTATAATATATTAAACAAACTTATATAGACAATTACTTACTGTACCTGGTACCCAGTGAACCAGGTTTTACTTATATTATTTCAGCACAAACCTTAAATAATATAACACTGGTATTTTGAAGGGTCACTGAAAGTTTAACACAACTCTTTTTATGATCTCATTCTTTTTGACCACATGCACTGGGCATATTGCACATGTTTAAAACCATAGTTCACCCAAGTCTAATGTGAGCTGATATTCCTGCTAGGGGGTGGAGTGGTGTTAATCTTGTTTTTAAAATTGAGTCAATTTGGGGGACTATTAATCAACTTTTACATATTTTACATATAATCTGATGACTTCATCAAAGAGATGAAAATAAAACTAAAATGCATTTCTAATTCTAGAATTGACATTCATCAAGTACGTCTTCAACGTATGGTTTTTGTTTCAGGGTCTATGCTAATTTTTAAACAAAGTAGCAAAATCTCGCTGTTCAGTGCTTTGCAAAACTGTATGCGCGAGTCACAAGGAAAAAATTGTATCCCCTCACCCCAAATTAGAATTTGTGGCAGATGCTGTAATGAGGTATTGTATTACTACAATTTAATTTTGCAAAGTACCTCTGTATATTTACACTGTGAAGAAATGTACATAATTAAAATTGACAAAATAAATGGATAAAGGACATCTTTGTTATGCACCTTTGCTTTTACATGTTTGTTCACTCACAAATTCAGAATGGGCCTTAATGCAAATTACTAAAATTCGGCAGGGTTTACATTTAATCAAGGTGGTAGGTTCATTCCAGTGGCTGCTCATCAGCATTGCCAGCAATAGTTTAAGTGGTTCCTAAATGTCAGATCCTCATTAATCTTTGGAAAGGCCTTTTTTTTGAAAGCTACTTGGCATCAGCACTCATAGTTTAACCCTACATCTTTCTTAGTGATTAGTGATGGAATGTCATCAGCAAACAGCACAGATAATATGGTGGCTGTCCATATGAGTGATGATAAAAATTGGTGTGTACTAAGTGGGGACTGTCCTTCAAGTTTATTCCTAAAACAGCAACTATAAGCCACTCATTTTGTAGACCTTGTACAATATTTTAACTTTTAAAAATGGCTTTAACTGATTTAAAAAGAAGGGTTGGGGAAAGAAGTGTATGGAATTTAATGTTTTATGGGGTAGAGATGGGACATGCTGAATCCACATACCTGGAAAATAATATTTTCATAGAAGGTTTTGGTATATAAGCCCTTCACTAGAATGATGTATTTTTGAATGTATGGATGCTATAGCATTTTAATTTATGCTTTTGTTAATTTCACACTTCCCTGATTTTCAGACAATGCTTATGATCCAGATGTGAATGCTAAACAGATATGGATAGACAAAACAGTAATAAAGGGCAACATATGTTTGACATTTACTGATAATGGAAATGGTATGACTTCAGAGAAATTGCACAAAATGCTCAGGTGGGTAACCGTTTTGTGGATATTTTTATGTTCTTCCACAATCATTCCAGTTTCCAGTTTCAGATTTTAATGTTCTGCTCATTCCTGCATATTTTTATATCAAATCTGCAAATTAATTTAGTACTTGTGAAAGCGAGACTAAGATTAGTAGCTAGATCCAAACAATAGGCAGATGCTGGTCAAGTGTTCATCAAGATTGGCAGTACATTTTATTCCTGAATCACCCATCTCCATTTGTCTGTTTCTGAGCCTATTTTGAGTCAGCGTCTATACAGAAATATGTGGTTTTGTAATGTCCGTAAGTGGAATAGGATAGGGGAAGAAGAGGAGGCCATACCTGCTAAACTCAGGTTTGTGTGAATATAAACCCAGGTAGCCAAAGTTGAAAGGTAGTTAACTCAGTGCTATTAACTGCCAACATGACCGTTCAGTTGTTTCTTAGTGGGTTGTAGGTGAAATGTAATAGAATTCAGATTTTGCACATTGTTCAAAATTGAAGGTATTTAGAAAAATTAATGGGATGAGGAATAACTAATGAATAGTTATATATTTTCTTTGTACATATTTTTTTTCTATGGTATTGTTTCTTGTGACTTAAGGGCTTAATGCTAAATTCACTGCACAACTACAGATCATCACTTTTAATGAAATGTCTCCTTTGCCTCATTTACTAATGCAAAGTTGACTTGTTTACAAATAATTGAGAGAAGTGGAAAAACTGTTCACCAAGGTCCAGTTCAGTCTTTTAAAATATAATTGACTATTAGACTGCGTTGGGAGCTCTTTTTGTATAATTCCATACAAGTGATACCCCTTAGACATATTAAAAGATAGCAATAGATGACATTAGGGAGCAGTTTAGCATTATAACCTCAATCTGATCCTCAGCCTTTGTCTAGTTGTTGAGCAACTACTGCTTTTAGCTGTGTTGTAATCACTGATATCAAAACTGGAGATTAACATAATCTGTTTAAACCTATTTTTATATCAACCTTTTGTGGGTTTACACTTTTTACAAAATATTCTTACCATGTGTTTCAGCTTTGGCTTCAGTGACAAAGTTACAATAAATGGCCGCGTTCCAGTGGGACTGTATGGAAATGGATTTAAATCAGGATCTATGCGCCTGGGAAAAGATGCGATTGTTTTCACCAAAAATGGAGAGACCATGAGTGTCGGCCTGTTATCTCAGACCTTCCTAGAAGCTACAAAGGCAGAACATGTCATTGTTCCGATAGTATCATTTAACAGGCAACATATCCTTTTGACTATTTTCAGACATAAAAAGTAGAGAACTTGCATGTGTAAAAGTAGGATAAGAGCAGCCTCTCAAGGGATGGAAATTGCAGTTGTGCTGATGTCCTCCTTATATATAAGGAGGGAGGAGGGCTATGGGGTTGGATAAAAGCAGTAAGCTAGCAGCATAACACGTGTCTGAGATATGTTAGGTGAGAAAGCCCTGAGTACTGTGGCTGTGCCAAAGAAGCTCACCTAGAAATTTATTTTAATTTGTGAAATGTTTAAGTCTTTAACTTAGTTCTTACGGCAAATAATTAATCCAGATTACAAAGCCAGCCTAAAGGCCATCCAGGCACATTCTTTGTTCTCTACTGAGGAGAAGTTACTGGCAGAGCTTGATGCTATCATGGGGAAAAAAGGAACAAGAATCATCATTTGGAACCTTAGAAAGTAAGATGAAGTCCAATGTCTGGTAACTTGTGAACTTAAAATAAGTGTTTACTATGCATGAGTTTGGTGGTAAGCAGCTAGACGTCTTGGTGGAACTGCTCTCTAAAGCTAATGAGCATGAGTTGGTAGTAACTTAGTGGGAACATGCGGAATTGGACTGATAAATTTCAGAGATACAAGGTCATTCATCCACTACCACTGAACTATCTCGACAGAGCAAATAAAATAGCCAGAGGCAAAGGGACTAAAATCAGGTCTATACTGTGTTCTGCTGGCATAGCTATGTCTGTTAGTTATGCCAGCAAAAAACCTGTGTTTGACAGTTAATACAGGCAAAAGACTTTTGTTGGTATAGCTTATGTCCTTTGAGGAGGTAGCTTACCTGTGCCAGCAAAAGAATTACTTTGCTAGAATAAGTTGGATCTCTACTAGAGAGATTTGTTGGTATTGTTGTACCAGCAAAGCTTTTGCGGTTGTAAACTAGCCCTAAAATGTGGTATCTTGCTAAATCCTATCTGTTTTAATACTTTAATGGCTGTTTGAGACACCAGGCAGCTCCTTAACTAAACTTCCTTGTGCCTAGCAGTAGTCTACTTAAAATGCCTGGAACTTTTCAAGTTTAATTCTAGTTTGTTGACTCTTACATTATCTAATCCAGAATTTTCCCACACAATTTACCATAGCAAAATAAAAGGCTTACTTAGTCATATTCTCAAAGTCAGTATTAATTAGTCACGTTCTCAAAGTCAGTAGAAATTAGAGAACATTGTTAGCTTCTCCATCCACGTGCCTCTGCAGGATTGGCCCCTATAGAATCATAGAAATGTAGGACTGGAAGGGACCTCAATAGGTCTAGTCCCCTGAACTCAAGGCAGAACTAAGTAACAAGTAGACCATTCCTGACACGTGTTTGTCTAACCTGTCCTTAAAAACCTCCAATGAGAGAGAGTCTCAAATCTTCCTAGGAGATTTGTTCCAGTGCTTAACTACTCTGACAAGAAGTTTTTCCTAATGTCCAACCTAAAGCGCCCTTGCTGCAATTTAAGCCCATTGCTGCTTCTCGTATCCTCAGAGGTTATGGGGAACAATTTTTCTCCCTCCTTGTAACAATCTCTTTTGTACTTGAAAACTGTTATCATATTTCCCCACTCTCCCCCATCTTCTCTTCTCCAGACTAAACAAACCCAATTTTTTTCAATCTTCCCTAATAGGTCATGTTTTCTAGATCTTTAATCATTTTTGTTGCTCCCATAGACTTTAAGGTCAGAAAGGACTATCATGGTCATCTAGTCTGACCTCCTGTACGTTGCAGGCCGCAGAATCTGCCCCACCCACCTGGGAAAGAATTCTCTGTAGTAGTTCAGAGCCCTCCCCATCACTGGCCATTGGAGATAATTTGCTGCTAGCAGTCGCAGATCATCGGCGTACGATTGTATGCTGTCTCATCGTACTATCCCCTCTATAAACTTACCAAGCTCAGTCTTGAAGCCAGTTCGGTATTTTGCCCCTTCGGCTCCCCTTGGGAGGTTGTTCCAGAACGTCAGTTCTCTGATTAGAAACCTTTGCCTAATTTCAAGCCTAAATTTGTTGATGGCTAGTTTATAGCCTGTTCTCTCCTCTGGGCTTTCTCCAATTTGTCCACATATTTTCTGAAATGTGGTGCCCAGAACTGGACAAAATACTGCAGTTGAGGCCTAATCAGCACAGAGTAGAGCAGAAGAATTATTTCTTGTGTTGTGCTTACAATACTGCTAATACATCCCAGAATGATGTTTGCTTTTTTTTGCAAGTGTTACACTGTAGACTCTCATTTAGCTTGTGATCCACTGTAACCCCGAGATCTCTTTGCACAGTACTCTTTTCTCGGGAGTCATTTCCAATTTGTATGTCTGCAGTTGATCCTTCCTAAGTGGAGTACTTTGCATTTGTCCTTACTGATTTTCATTCTGTTTATTTCAGACGATTTCTCCAGTTTGTCCAGATCATTTTGAATTTTAATCCTATCCTCCAAAGCACTTGCAAACCTTCTCAGCTTGGTATCGTCTGAAAACTTTAAGTGTACTCTCTATGCTATTATCTAAATCCATTTATGAAGATATTGAGCAGAACTGGACCCAGGAAGGATCCCTGTAGGACCTCACTTGATATGCCCTTCCAGCTTGACTGTGAACCACTGATAACTATGGTCTGGGTCTGTAATTCCCCGGGTTGTCTCTATTCCCCTTTTTGTAGATTGGCACTGTATTTGCCTTCTTCCAGTCTGGAATCTCTCCCATCTTTCATGAGTTTTCGAAGATAATAGCTAATGACTCAGATATTTCCTCAGTCAGCCCCTTGAGTATTTTAGGATGCATTTCTGTAGTAGTATTGTTAGGATTCATTTAGAACAAATGAATGTCATTGCAGTGTTACCTGGTAAATATTAGAGAACTGTGATTAAAAAGGAACATCTCCTTGAGGAAACCATACTTTTAGAATCACCAACTGAAATAAACTTGCCTGCTAAGATGTTTTTCCTCTTCCACCCCTCTGTGGTTTCCTGCCTTCTTCAGTAATTGTGTTGGGTTATTTATTTAGTTAATTAAAAAGTAAACAATTTAATATAAATTAAAAATTATTTATTCTATTTATATTTTGGACTTCCTTCCACAGAGATAAAGATGGAGAAACAGAGCTTGATTTTGATAAGGATAAATACGACATCAGAATTCCAGAAGATTTAGATGAAGCAACAGGGAAAAGAGGGTATAAAAAACAAGAGAGACAGGACCAGATTGTGCCTGAAAGTGACTATTCGTTACGGGTAGGTATGCTGTTTACTAAAAAAAAATGACAAAGCTGGAAACTAAGTTAAAATATTTCTTTTCAATGAGAATGATTGATTATACTACAGCAGCAGTGGCCATAAAATATTTTAAAGCCAATCCATTTGCTTTTCAAGTATGTTTGTGATGCTTCTCCGGGGTGCCCAGGATTGTGAAGCACCTAACAAGAACCTGCCCTTAGTGTGAGGAAGCCTTGTTCTGTGCCTGCTGTGTGTCAGCTCCCTGACTCCACCGGTCATGGGCAACACAAGCACTCCCCTCTCAGCCTATGCTTGCTCTGCTGTCTCTCTGCAGATTAGTGATAGATGTGGTCAAACCTCCAAGCCCATGAATGTCTTCCTAGTGCCCAGCCTCTGTTCCACTGGAAACTCTCAGTATTCACAGTTTTGGTGCTCTCAGCTGCAGTACACTGCAGTTTCCAGTTATACCTCCGATCACTGTTCTGTTTAACAGACAGCACTTAGATATTTTTATATTGAAAACAAGCAAAAGTTTATTTAACAAAGGAAAGAGATTCAAGGGATAGCAAGTAGAAGTATTGGAAACAAATAGTTACATATAAAATAAAATCATAATGCATTTAGAACCTAGACTTATTTAACTATTTAGTCTAGAATCTAGACTTGTTTAATGCCTTGTAAAGCAAAGTTCACCCCCAAAGACCTTTCACTATTTTTCAACCAACCCTGGTGGTGCTCCTTTTTGCATGAGGCAAGCCACACTATCAGCTTGTCTCCTCAGTGAAGGAACAGTCCGTCTCCTTGCCATCACTTGCAAACCTGCCTGCGGCCAGGGGAAGTGGCTGGGAGTGCCAAGGCCATGCCCCTGTTGCAAGGGCAGGACACAGCCCAGAGAGGACAGGGAGAGGTATCATGCAGCCTCCCCATCATCTAGGCAGCAGCAGCAACCCTGGCGCCTGGGCTCCACACATCCTAGCACTTCTGTCCCTAACTGCAGCCCTGTAAACCTGCCTGTGCCTGGGTCTTTCCATGTGGAATGGCAGTGCTGGGAACCTGTGGAGCTGCAGGCAAAAAAAGTCAATAAGTGGCAAGCCTGTTGCCAATGTCCAGACCAATTCCAGTTCAAATCAATTAGTTCCAGGCAAAATGTTTAACAGGAAGTAATTATCAGGGTTGTTGTTAAGCAGCATTTATTATATATAGTGGGAGAGGATGTATTATAAACCATTCATGTTGGTTTGCATAATAGAAATTACCATGTGTTTTGCAGGCTTACAGCAGTATTTTGTATTTGAAGCCAAGAATGCAAATCATTATCAGAGGACAAAAAGTGAAAACGCAGTTGATTTCCAAAAGTCTTGCATACATTGAACGTGATATTTATAGACCAAAATTTTTGGCTGTATCCTTTACTGATACGTACATCATTGCATGCTGAATGGGAAGACATGTCAGTAGGCTGTCAATTCTGTGACAAAATGTTGTGTTGCAGATATCCATGTTAAGATGCTATACCAAACCTAGGGGCTGATGGAATTGTTCCAGTTTGAAAGTATTGGCTCATTTTTGAATGAACTTTCAGTATGAAGAAACTCTTGGGTGATCAAATTATCCTTAACATCCAAAAACAAGGCTAAAACTGTAAGAATCACCTTTGGATTTAACTGCAGAAACAAAGACCATTATGGAATAATGATGTATCACAGAAACAGACTCATCAAAGCTTATGAAAGGGTTGGCTGTCAATTAAAGGTAAGACTTCAACCTTAAAAAAGTTAATATTTGTGAATTAGAAACTACACTTCTACCCCGATATAACGCGACCCGATATAACATGAATTCGGATATAACGCGGTAAAGCAGCGCTCCGGGGGGGGGGGCTGAGCACTCCGGTGGATCAAAACAAGTTCAATATAACGCAGTTTCACCTATAAAGCAGTAAGATTTTTTGGGGGGGGGGGAAGCTCCCAAGGACAGCGTTATATCGGGGTAGAGGTGTAGTTGAATTCAAACCAGTTTACCTAATTTGTTTAATCGAGTAATTTAATAGTAATAAAATACTGAATTTTAAAAAAGTTATATTTTGATGCAGCTTTTGTAAAATCCTTGGTTTCTGTAGCGTCAATGCATCAGTTTAATACTGAAAGTTGTACTAAGCACTTAATCATAAATAATTGCTTTAGAACTAACCTTGATGTACAAAGTGTAGGCATGAATGTGTCACTTTTAAGAGAAAGGAGGGACTCGAGAATCATAGCAATGTAGGGCTGGAAGGGATCTCAAAGTAATCAGTCCTGCTCCCGGTGCTGAGTCAGGTAAAGTGAAACCTAGCCCATTCATGACAAGTTATCCAATCTGTTCTTAAACCTCCAGTAATAGGGATTCACAACCTTCCCTATACCAGAGGTTTAACTACCCTTGTAGACAGAAAGTTTGTCATAATATTTAACCTAAAACTCCCTTGCTTTAGTTCAAGCCCATTGCATCTTGTCCTGCCTTCAGTAGACATGAACAATTGATCAGTCTTCTTTATAACAGCCTTTAACATACCTGAAGACTTCTCAGGTCCCCCGTCCCCCCCCAATATTCTTTCCTCAAGAGGACATGTCCAGTTCTTTAAACCTTTCCTTATAGGTTCTAAACCTTCTATCATTTTTTGTTGTTTTCTGGACACTCTCTCCAATTTGTCCACATCTTTTCTAAAGTGTAGCACCTAGAATCGGACACAGTACTCCAGCTGAAGCCTCCCGAGGGTTAAGTAGAGTGAGACAGTTACCTCCTGTGTCTTACATACAACACTGCTTTTAATACACCCCAGGATATTAGCGTTTTTCACAACTGCATCACATTGTTGACTGATATTCAGTTTGATCCACTACAACTCCCAGATATTTTTCTCCAGTACTACTGCCTAGCCATCTATTCCCCACTTTTGTAGTTGTGCATTTGATTTTTTTCCTTCCTTAGTAAGGTACTTTGCACTTGTCTTTATTGAATGTCATCTTATGTGATTTCAATTCTCCAATTTGTTATGATCATTTTGAAGTATAATCCTGTCCTCCAAAGTGCTTACAAACCCTCCTAGCTTGCTGTCATGATTGTTCTATAAGCATACTGTCCACTCCATTATCCAAGTCATTAATGCAAATATTGAATAGGACCAGACCTAAGACTGACGCTTGTAGGACACTACTAGATATGTCCTTCCCATCTGACAGTGGGCCATTGATAACTACTCATTGAGTACAGTATTTCAACCACTTTTGCGCCCATCTTACAGTACTTTCATGTAGACCCCATTTTCCTAGTTAGCTTATGAGAATGGTCATGTGGGACTGTCAAAAGCCTTAATAAAAATTAAGTGATATCACATCTACTACTTCCCCCAATCCACTAGGCTAACAACCCTGTCAAAGAAGTAAATTAAGTTGGTTTGACATGATTAGTTCTTAATAAATCCATGTTGGTAATTACTTGTAACTCTATTGTGCTTTAGGTACTTATAGGTTGATTGTTTAATAATTTGTTCCAGTATCTTTCTAGATACCAAAGTTAGGCTGACTGGTTTATAATTCCCCAGGTTCTCCTTGTTTCCGCCTTTTAAAAATAGGCAATATGTTTGCCCTTCTTCAGTCCTCTGGGACCTTACCCACCCTCCCTGTGATCTTGAAGATAATTGTTAATGATTTAGAGGTTGCTTCAGCTTCAGCCTTAAGTTACCTGTAGAATGAATTTCATAAAACCCTCTGATTTGAATACATCTAACATATCTAAATATTCATTAACTTGTTCTTTCCCTATTTTGGCTTGTATTCTTCCCCCTGGTTAATATTAATTGTGTTGTATCTGGTCACTGTTAACCTTTTTAGTGAAGATTTGAAGCAAAATAGGCATTAAACATCTCAGCCGCCTTGATATCAGTTATTAGCTCTTCTTCTCTGCCAAGTAGAGGACCTACACTTTCCTTGGTCTTTCTCCTGCTCCTAATATATTTAAAAAACCTCTTCGTCTTCTATATCTCTCTCTAGGTGTAATTCATTTTGTCTCTTAGCCTTTCTGATTTTCTCCCTATATGCTTGATAAATTGCTAAGTACAAAAGAATACCACAAAGTTTCCACTTTCTGTAGGATTCTTTTTTGATTTTCAGGTGATTAGAGTTCCTGATTGAGTCATGTTGACACCTTACTATTACTCCTCTTTCCTTCACATCAGGATAGCTTGAAGTTGTGCCTTTAATGTTGTCTCCTTGAGAAACTGCCAGTTCTCTTTTAGATTTTCTTCCCGGGGGACATTACCTACCAGTTCTCAGAGTATGTTTAAAAAAAATAAAGGCAGATTTTACGTCCATTGTCCTTATAGAATCATAGACATTTAGTCCTGGAGGGGACCTCAAAAGTCATTAAGTCCAGTCCCCTATGCTGTACCAGGACCAAGTAAACCTAGACCATCCCGACAGGTGTTTGTCCAACTTGTTTTTAAAAGCTTCCAATGATGGGGACTCCATGACCTCCCTTGGAAGGCTATTCCAGAGTTTAACTTCCTTTGTCGTTCGAAAGCTTTTCCTATCTCCCTTGCAGTAGATTTAGCCCCTATTTGTCCTACCTTCAGTGGACGTGGAGAACAGTTGATCACTGTCCTCTTTATAACAGCCCTTAACATAATTGAAGACTCTCAGGTCCTCTCTCAGTCTTTTCTCATGACCAAACATGGCCAGTTTTTTAACCTTTCCTCATAGGTCAGGTTTTCTAAACCTTTTTATCATTTTTGTTGCTTTCCTCTGGACTCTTCCCAATTTGTCCACGTGTTTTTTCCAAAGTGTGGTACCCAGAATAGAACACATTACTCCAGTTGGGGCCTCACCAGTGCCGAGTAGAGTGGGATAATTACCTCCTGTGTCTTGAATGCAACAGTCCTGTTAATACACCCCAGAATCGTATTAACCTTTTTTGCAGCTGCATCACATGGACAACTGTTTGTGGTCCACTGTAACCCCAAGATCCTTTTCAGCAGTACTATTACCTAGATAGTTATTCCCAATTTTGTAGTTGTGATTTGATTTTTTTTCTTCCTAAATGCAGTTCTTTGTACTTGTCTTTATTGAATTTCATCTTGTTGAATTCAGATCAATTCTTGAATTTGTCAAGCTCATTTTGAATTTTAAACCTGTCCTCCAAAGTGCTTACAACCCCTCCAGCTTGGTGTCATCTGCAGATTTTAGAAGCATACTTTCTTCTCTATTATCCAAGTCATTAATGAAAATATTGAATAGTACCAGATCTAGGACTGACCCCATTGGCATCCCAGTAGATATGCCCTCCTAATTTGACAGCAAACTGATAACATTTGGATACAGTCTTTCAACCAGTTGTGCACCCACCTTACAGTTATTTCATCTAGACCACATTTCCCTGCTTTGCTTATGAGAATGTCATGTAGAACTGTGTCAAAAGCTTTACTGAAATCAAAGTATATCACATCTCCTGTGTTCCTCCATCCCCTAGGTCAGTAATCCTATCAAAGAAGGAAATTAAGTCAGGTTAGCATGATTTGTTCTTGACAGATCCATGCTGACTATTCCTTATAACCCTATTCTCCTTCAAGTGCTTATAAATTGACTGTTTAATAATTGCTCCAGTATCTTTGCAGGTATTGAAGTTATGCTGATGGGTCTATAATTCCCCAGGCCCTCTTTGGTTTCCCCTTTTTAAAGATAGGTACTACGTTTGTCCTTCTCCAGTCTTCTGGGGACCTCTCCTGTCCTCCAGGAGTTCTCAAAGATAATTGCTAAGCGCTCGGAGATGCCTTCAGCTCGTTCCTTATGTACTCTAGCATGAATTTCAGTAGGCCCTTCTGACTTGAAATACATCTAACTTATCTAAATATTCGTTAACCTGTTCTCTTCCTATTTTGGCTTGCATTCCTTCCCACTGGTTGTCAATATTAATTGTGTTGAGTATCTGGTGGTCATTAACCGTTTTAATCAAGACTGCAACACAATAGGCATTAAGCACCTTGGGCTCTGTTGATGTCATCAGTTATTAGCTCTCCTTCTCTGCTAAGAAGATGCACATTTTTCTTCTTTCTCTTAGTCCTAAGGTATTTAAAGAACCTCCTCTTATTCCCTTTTATGTGCTTTGCCAGGTGCAACTCATTTTGTGCTTTACCTTTTCTGATTTTTGTTTCTACATACATATGCTGTTCTTTAGTGTTCCTCAGCAATTTGACCATGTTTCAACTTTTTGTAGAATTCCTTTTTGATTTTCAGGTCATTAAAGAGCTCCTGATGGAGCCTTATTGGTCTCTTACAAAGGAAAGATAGAATAGGATCAGAATAGTTTGCAGTTATGCCTTTAATATTATCACCTTGAGGAACTGCCAGCTCTTCTGAACTCATTTTTCCCTTAGTTTTTCTTCCCATTGGACTTTACCTGTGAGTTCTCTGAGTGTGTTAGTCTGCTTTTTTGCTAACCAGTAGAGTATTTAAAATATTGAACATGTATTTGAGGGAGGTGTGAGGTGAGAAATAGAAACAACAAATAATTGCCAAGTTAATTTATTAGCTACCGAGTGTTCTAGAATAGTAATATCTGAAAGAAAAGTTTTATATATTGTCATCTACATCAAAGATACTTGGAAGTTGGAATTTTCCCTTGCCTTTTATGTCCTTATTCTGCTGCTTTTGCTCCTTTCTTTCTTTCGAATGATGAAATCAGCATTTCATGATCACTTTCACCCAAATTGCTTTCTGCCTTAAAATTCACAGCCAATTTCTCTCTATTGGTCAGAATCAAGTCTAAAATGTTTGTCCCCATGATTACTTTCTCCACTTTCTGAAACAAAAAGTTTTAAGAACTTATTGGACATTTTTTGTGTTGCCTGTATTACTTTTCCAACAGATGTCTGGGTTGTTCACGTCTCCCATAAGTACCAGATTTTGTGTTTTAGATATCTGTTTTGTTTTAGAAGTGCCTCCTCCTGATTTGGTGGTCTATAATATACGCATATTATGATGTCACCCTTATTTTTCCCTCGGTTATCTTTACCGAGAAACTTTCAACTTGTCTGCCTCTCACCACCTTCTGGACCTCAGAACAAGCGTATATATTCTTGATGCATAATGCTACATTCCCTGCCTGTCCTTCCTGAATGAATTATACCCCTCTATACCAATAGTCCAGTCATGAGATTTATCCCACCAAGTCTTTGTGATAAGCTAATTTATCAACACTTCCAGTTCTTCCTGTTTATTCCCCATACTCCTTGCATTTGTGTATAGACATGTTGAGCAGATTCCCCCACTGATATCCCTCTTGTTGCTCCTGTGACCCTATTGTAATTTTCCATGTCTTCCTCCCTTCCCCCGAACATCTAGCCCTCTGTTAATATGGGTTTTTTATATTTATGTGCTTTTGTCACCTGCCCACTTTGGACCTATTTTTAAGCCTTCCTTTATCCACATTGGGTATGTTTTCACCCATGATAGGTACAAAATACAAGACAATTCCATTTTTTTCAAGAGGAACTACATGTCAAAATTAAATTTTATAACTTCAGCTCATGTGGCTTGTAAACTTTTCCGACAAACTTGTTGCTAAGTTGAATATATTTGTAAAATCCAAACTACCAATAGTCTTTTTTTCCTTTTGTATATAGGAATGTTTCAGTATAAAAGTTGGCATCTTTTTCTAATTTCTATATTAATCTTTTACAGGCAAACAACATGGGTGTTGGTGTAGTTGGGGTTATAGAATGTAACTTCCTAAAACCAACTCATAATAAACAAGATTTTGATTATACCAATGAATACAGGTGAATATATATGTATTTTATCTAGACATATTATAAAATGGGTTTACAGTGGGTGTATTAAATACTTTTCCTAGCATGCTATTTCCTAGCTATAAAATGTCAGGTTTTTTCCTAAGTATTGCATAAGTACTTTGTAATCCGAAATTGTCATGAAATACTACCACCACTTAGGACAGTAAGTGCTACCAAATTGAAAACAAAGGCAGTTAATTCTGTTTTAAAAAGTTACTTAATCTTTCAAACACCTTCATGCTTTTCTCTTTAAATGCTTCTTTCTATTGGTAGAGTTAACTGGCTGAAAAGCTGAATTCATATGCTGTATGTGTATTTGAGGGAGGCGTGAGGTGAGAAATGAAAACAAATAATTGCCAAGTTAATTTATTAGCTATTGTGTGTTCTTTAATAGTAATATCTGCAAGAAAAGTTTTATACATTGTCATCTACATCTGAAGATACTTTGGAGTTGCTATTTTTCCTTGTTTTTTACATGCAAAGATAATTAAGTAATTGACTTATTGGAGAGTGTATTTAAGGAGTCTAAAAATTAATGCCATAGTTAAAGCTGTAAATTAGTAATTTGTCCATTTTAAAAGTAAAAGTTGACTCATCCTTTTTAAAATTCTGAGATACAGCTTTCCTGTTTCTCTGCCAGGCTGAGCAATATCAATCACCTGTAATGGAAGGAAATGGATAGGTCATTAGAATGGGAATTCTGTTAAATCTTTGAGAGATTTGGCACATGAACCAGAAAGTAAGCAGCTCAGATTGCTCAGCAGCGTAGGGTTGTGGTAACTGGGATTTGGAGCTGCTCTGTAATAATTTGAGTAGTGGATGTTGACCTGATTGGGATGGGTTTTGTATGGATACAGTGGTTTAGTATAATGTGGGGGTGAACAGATTAAAAGCAGGAAGGGAAAAAATGGCTCAAGATAAGCCACTTGTCTCGTAACTACACAAGTGTTTGACAGTTCCAGGACAGAAAAAGGCTTTTGATCACTGGGATCAAAAACTCAAAAAGAACACTCTTGAAAGAGGGAGGGTAGCTCTTTAGGGGAACCAGACTAAAACCCTGGATCCTTCTGAGGGTATCTGAAGAAGTTAGGCCTGCTTAGCTTACCTTCAGGGAAGAAGTACAGGTACCTGAACTCACTTGTACCTGTTAAGTAACTACAGTTGATCCACAGGATACTGTAGTCCAGGGCCTGGTCTCAAGAATTGGAGAATCGCAGAATCCCACCTATTGACAAAAGGACAATCGTTTGATTGCGCTCATGGTTAAATGTTCAAGAGACCAAATAACCAGACTTACCCAAATTTATTGTCTAAAGACAAAGCAGTACAATACGTGAAGGAGACATACATGACTTCTTTCTGGGAAGCAATTCTTGCACAGAAAATGTGCTTCTAAGATAGCTTATCAGCTAGTAATCAGGAAGTTTAGACTTGAAATGAGATGAAGGTTTCTAACCATCAAAGGAGTGAAGTACTGGAATAGCCTTCCAAGGGGAGCAGTGAAGGCAAAAGACATATTTGGCTTCAAGACTAAGCTTGGTAAGTTTATGGAAGGGATTGTATGATGGGATAGTCAAAGATCAATTGCCAAAATTAGACTATTAGCGGTAAATATGCCCAAATGGCCTGTGATGGGACACTAACTAGGGTGGGATCTCAGTTACTACAGAGAATTCTTTCCCGGGTGTCTGGCTGGTGAGTCTTGCCCACATGGGTTTAGCTGATTGCCATATTTGGGGTTGGGAAGGAATTTTCCTCCAGGGCAGATTGGCAGAGGCCCTGATGGTTTTTTACCTTCCTCTGCAGCGTGGGGCACGGGTCACTTGCTGGAGAATTCTATGCACGTTGAAGTCTTTAAACCACAAGTTGAGGACTTCAGTAGCTCAAACATAGGTCAGGGGTTTGTTACAGGAGTGGGTGGGTGAGATTCTGTGGTGGCCTGCGTTGTGCAGGAGGTCAGACTAGAAGATCATTGTCCCTTCTGACCGTAAAGTCTGAGTCTATGAGTAATATTTGTAGTATGATTTTACAAGTTACAAAGCTTTTTACACATCACTAAAATCCAATCCATCAGTTTGTAACAGTTCTTTAACTTGTTTTGTTCTATTCTTATTTCTGATTTGACTAGTACTTTCCAAACCCAATTGGGTGAAGAGGTGCATCCCAATCTGTACTAGGACCCACCACTCTTTTGTATTTTAGCTTAACAGGCTTCCTGTTTTCTAATGGCAAAGCTGACTTCAGCTTTGCAAAATGTTGTGATCTTCTGAACAGAATTGTAGGGAGAGCGTGATATATTCAGTTAACATAACTTCCCAACACTTTTTGTATATGTAAACAAACTGTGTGGATATACCCGCTAATGGGATGTATGCAATCTCTAATATATTTGTATTGACTAACACGCCACAAGATAGGTAAAGGCACGAGGTCTAACACATGAGGGGGTTGCAGTCAGAGAGACCAGATTGGGAACAGAGGTTTGGGTAATCCTTTACAATGACAGTAACTTTCTCAACTTTATCTAAAATTGTGCTGCTTATATTCATTAAACAGTGGATATATATTTTTCTCTCATTTGAAGAGTTTGGGAGACTTCAGAAATAATTCACTTAACTGACAGGTGAATGGTAAATATCTAATGAAAAATATTGAAATTAATTTAATACACTAGTACAATTTTATATGAAGTAGTGTTACCTTATCCGTCCTCCCCCCACCACCACCTTTCCAAAGACACCTAGCTTTTGTGCATCTGCTCCCATCACCCTATGAAGTCTGCTTTCCTTGTCCTCCCTTAGGCTTCAACCCTGCAACTGAATATGTTCTGGAAAACCTGTGTCTGCATGTAGGGGCTCTGTTGACTTTGGTTATGATGTCAGCTCTATTCCTCCTTTACTGCCTATTCTTTGTATACCCATAATTGTTCCTACTGGTCTCGTCTGTATTTTCCGTTGGACAAGTATTTTCATTTTACAGGTCATGTTTGGTCTTGTAGAATCCTTTGTTCATTTGGTCCAAATCCATCCTACTTAATTCATGTACTATAACTTTTGCTCTGCCTTGCTTATTCCCATGTCTTTGCCTCTTCAGTTCACTGGCTTCTTATCCATTTTGCTCTGCTACTTACTCCTGCCTTCCAGTTTGCTTCCTTCCTTCATGTTATGATTCACTTTTTTGTGGCTGTCTACATTTGTGTTTCTTTCTAGACCTCTCTTTGGAACATTCATTTGCTCTTCTTTTTCTGACTTTAAATCTTTAAATCCGATCTCAAAACTTCTCTTCCTCTAAGTCTGTTGTGATCTTGCTGAGGACTTTTGCATGTGACTTGATGACTATCCAGGATTGTCAAATAACAGGCTCAATTGGAATTGATTAATCATAGATGTTCAATCAGAGCAGGGCTGGCTCTAACTTTTTTGCCACCCCAGGCAAAAAAGAAGAGCACCGCTGTACCCCCCCTCCCCGCAAGCGCCACCCCACGAAACCCCCCCAGCACTGCGCAGGCGAAATCCCCGCCCCCCAGCGCTGCGCACCCAAAGCCCTGCCGAGCACCGCGCAAGCCCCCGCCCCTCCCCAGCGCCATGCCGCCTGAAGCATTTCAGC